>NC_048230.1:34086379-34130414 GCF_002007445.2 Ailuropoda melanoleuca | reverse complement strand
AGGGCAGCCCCAGGGCGGGGGGTGGGAAGGGGGTTCTGACCTTGCGTGCTGGATGAACTGGGTAGCTTTCTCGGCATATTTCTGCGCCAGGCTGCTCAGGTTCACAGGCTGCTCCACAATGTTGAGGTTTTCGTAGAGAGGAAGGGCCACATCGGTGTAACAGTCCCTCTCAAGGTGCCTGTGTGGAAACCACAGATGGTGTTCCTTTCCATGACCTGCGCAGCCGCTGTGTCGAACAAAATGCTTTTATGCAGCGATGGGCGTGAGTACAAAACACTTAATAACCTGGCCCCAGATGATTTTTCCCATCTGCTGTTTCCTCCAGTGTGAAACCAATAAAATGCCTTCTTCCTTTTCCTTCTAACAGACGTTTATGCTCCTCGGACAAGCCCGGCCACTCTGCAAAGCTCACAAAGACTTCCGTGAGCTACAGACATTACTATTCCCGTTTTGTTGCGAGAGAAACTGAGGTTCAAGCAAATTTAATTATTCGAGCAGAGTCCCATAGCCAACCAATAGCCGCCATCCCTGTCTTTTTCCGCCGACCTCCCTAAATGATGACTTCTGTCTACGGGGCGCAATGCTTGGTGCTTTCCTAGGTCAACCATCAGGATTTCATGTGACCTGACGTCTGACCAAACGCAGGTGGCTAGGGACAGTTTAAACATTTCAAACCACATTTGGAGAATTTGGAGAAGCTTCAGCCACTGGAAAAAGTGGGAGTCAAACCAGTTATATCTCCTGAAAAAAACAAACTCAGTCCATGGTCTTATAGCTGAGATGAGCCTGACCCGTGAATGCCCCCACATGAGTGGCTAAGTAATGACTCTGGCCGTGACCCATGGGAAAGTTACCTAAGCCCTCAGAGCCCAACTCCCCTTTTCTGAAGCATGACCCTGCCCTCTGACAAGATCCCGAAAGGACGAAATACGACAGCCAGTGTTAGTGCTCTGCACACTGCCCAGCATACGGGCAACTCCATCAACGCTCAGCGCCCCGTCCTGGCCGCCACAGGGCACCGGGAGGGAAGCAGAGAACCATGGGGAGAGAAGGGGGAACGGGAGGCATCTCAAGGAGGGAAACCGTCCTCGTGGTGCAGGGAAGGTCTGGAAGGAGATGAAAATCCCCCACCACACCTAGATGCACACATCCCCCTTCCAAAAGCTTAGGAGACCAGGTCAGACTGAGGTAAATAATCACCAAGGACTACAATTTTTGAAAAAGGGAAAAAGGATTATCCCCGTAGTAGGCATCATAATGCTAACATCACCGCCAGTGTCAAGTTTTGCAGGTTGTTACGAGACTTTGTGGCAAATCCACGGTCACCTACAATCTCTCCCCTCCCCCCCACCCCCCACTAAGCCAACCCTTTATTTTCTCTTTGATGTAACATAGATTTAAAGGGGCCTGGCTGACATATGGCAGGCCACGATATGGCCGGGGGTGCCCACGGGGGTGCCCCGCAGCTGGTAGGGAGGGCAGCGCGCCAGCTTCACTTCCACCACTGCCATGTGCACCCGAAACCCCTGTGCATCCCATGAAAATGCAGACCTGGGGCCTGGGGGGCGCAGGGGTCTGAAAGTCTGCTTTTCTAACAAGCACGCAGGTGACAGCCACACCAGCGACCACACTCTGAGTAGCACGCGGGCTCTGGACTCCGAGGGACCCCGACTGGGATCGCCACCTCTGCTACCTTTACAGGCTCCTCACTTCCAAAATCAGGACAGGGACCTGCCTCACAATGGCCGTGTGGACTGCAGATGAGCGCGGAGAGGGCCGAGACTGGAACAGTTTCTCAATACGTGGCCATTATTATGTTAACTATTGGGTTATTAATGAGCCAGCGGAGACCTGCCTCCCCCAGTGGCTGGGACACCTGTAACCTTATCGAGAACCACAGTGCACGGGCTGAGCAACCAGAGAACCTGGTCTGTGTTGCTTTATCGCCTGAATAAAGTTTAGCACCTTTTTCTGATAATAAATGCACCGCAAGAGCATTGCGGAATATTTGGAAAATACAATGAGAAAGGAAGAAGAAATGAAAACCCTTTAGTCCCACAACAAGAGGGAATGAACCACTGTTAGCAGCACTTCGGCTTATTTCCTTTGAGTCCCGCCCCGTAGGGCTGTGAAGGTACGGATACAGAGGTAGCTAAGAGCACGCTGCTGATGACTTGTTTCCTGCTTTTTTCACATCCTAGTATGTCCTGAACATTTCCCCATTCCGTGGAATAGGATTTTAAAGCATCCTGTTGAGGGGCGCCCGGGTGGCACAGCGGTTAAGCGTCTGCCTTCGGCTCAGGGCGTGATCCCGGCATTGTGGGATGGAGTCCCACATCAGGCTCCTCCGCTATGAGCCTGCTTCTTCCTCTCCCACTCCCCCTGCTTGTGTTCCCTCTCTCGTTGGCTGTCTCTATCTCTGTCGAATAAATAAATAAAATCTTTAAAAAAAAAAAATCCTGTTGAGTGATGGCATGGCATTTCAAAGCTGAATGCTGGCTTCTTTGCCAGGGGAAGGAGGGTGGCGAAGCTTATAAGGAGCCCTGTGTGTTTTCTCCCTCTCTCTCTCCCTCTTATGTCCAGGGTTTAGGCCAAGCGAGTGGTCCGGTGCGAAGCCAGCAGGCAGAGGGGGAGCAGGGCCCCACCTGGGTAAGTCCAAAGCAGCCCCAGGTTCTTCCCAGCTGAGCTAAGGAGTCCAAGGAGACCGGACAATTCCAATAAAATAATTTTGTTGACCTCACCTCTGCTAAAAGTTTTCTTATACCCCATGCAAATAACGTGTTCAAATTTGCACTAAACATACTCGTTACTCTTTAGCTGTCTCTGGTGGCCTTCCTCATTTACTCCTAACTACACCCTTAGGATTTCACTTCGCTCTGGAGCCCATTGCCAGTTGCTTGGATGGGATTACCTTGATGGTCTACTGCCCCGTGGACACGCTGGACAAGGAGGGTGGTTGTAACCCGGGGTATCTGTGCAGCCCATATCATGGCTATATGGGATTCCAAAGTAGTAATCAAAACCTGGAAGAGAAGCAACTGGTGAGCACCCCCACTTGGCTTCTGTTCTATGAGCCTGCATTCTTACAGCCAGGACAAAAATTTAATTTTCCATGATTTAATACTGCAGTGCTATGGAGTATGTAATTAAAAGAGGATTTGATTAATATCCCTTTGTAGTATGCAAAGAAAACACTTCGCTGGGTTCTGGCTGTAAGACTAGATTTGTAAAACACCTTGGGATTAGAGTTAACCCAGAGTGGGAGGAAGTGGAGAGAAGTATGGCACACCTACCGTCCCCAGTGCACTTATGAACACATTCAGTAAGTAGTGGGTGAAAATCAAGCACAGGCAAGGCACTGTAAGGAATAAAACAGACTGACCTCAAGGGACTGAAGGGGAAGTCAGATATATAGATGAAGCTCTAAGAGGTCTGGATGAGGGTAATGGAGTACCAGGACAGTGCACCACAGTACAAGAAGCAGGAGGGGAGGGGCACCTGGGTGGCACAGCGGTTAAGCGTCCGCCCCTGGCTCAGGGCATGATCCCAGCGTTCTGGGATCGAGCCCCACATCAGGCTCTTCCACTATGAGCCTGCTTCTTCCTCTCCCACTCCCCCTGCTTGTGTTCCCTCTCTCGCTGGCTGTCTCTAATCTCTGTCGAATAAATAAATAAAATCTTAAAAAAAAAAAAAAAGGCAGGAAGAGATACAAATGAACTCGGAGATAGGAATCAAGAAACCTAAGAGAGCCCAAGCCAGCAGGCTTTTTGAGACGATCTGGTCCAGGGGCACAAATGTATGACAGGTGCTCTCTCTTCTCAGTCCCAACAGCAGACACCACAAACCCAAAATGGCACCACTTCCTGCTGAACAGGATTCAGTCTCAGGATCCATCCCTCCCAACACAGGACTACAGAAATACGCACTCAAGGTGTTGACACCCCAATCCAGTTCAACCTCATTTGTCAAGGAGGAAACAACACCAAGTGGGAAAAGTACGTTCTGTGGTAATTTTTAGTGGAAAAGCCAGGTCTTCATTTCCTTCACCTGCCACTTTTTACAAAGCAGACATGGAAGATGCCAGGGAAGCCCTACTGAGAAATGGGGGACAAGGGAAGAGAGGGGGAGGGAGGAGCACCAGAGAGGAGGAAGGAGTGGGACAGGATGTTGGCCAGTGGGAGCCCGAGGCTGAAGGCTGGTTGCAGGCTGATTCTCTGGAAGCTGTTCTCCAAACCCAAAAATCTTCAAACGTATATATTCCCCCATGTCTAGGAGAGAGCACTGCAGCCCCTTTCCATGGAGTTAGAGGGAGATAGAGGGCAGAGTGGGGAAGCAGAGAAGTCTGCAAAATAGCCAGAGAACCACCTTTAGGGAAAAGGTCCCCTGTTTGCTTACAGAATAGCAGGAGCAGCTGGGAGCAAGTGCCACGGAGGGAGTGGGGAGAAGCCTCAGCAGATGAGATAATGATAAACCACTTTCAAGAAAAAGTCTGTGGGTTCCCATCTGAAATGGAAGAGGCAGGTCAGAGGGAGAGCAGAGGCAAAAATAACAACTTTGGAGAGCCATCAATAACTCGGTGACTTGGACATTCAGAGAACTGATCAATCAGCAAACTGATTTTCAGATAATTGGCTCAGGCAGCTGGATCTTGGCCTATTCCCCAAGGTCAGAGAGTCAAAAGTCTAAGGCAGTGAACAGCTGCAGGAAGAAGGCAAAGGGGAGCATCTCCTACTTGGGTTTACCGCCTGCTTCTGTGAACCCATAGGACAATTTTTACTTCTTACCACACTGGACATGTCTGGACCTTCCAGGGGCCAAACGTTTCCTGAGATGTGGACACTGATGGGCTCTCGATGGGAAAGCCAGAAGGGCTGGCAGAACCGAGGAGGGGGGTGGGGCAGGAAAGATGACAGGAGAGAAGAATATGAGACCAAGGGGAGCCCTAGGTCCCCGAAATGCACCTAAGTGACCCTGTGAATGAAGATGTCCTAATTCAGGAGGGGAGTCCCCCAGGAGTAGGATGGCTTAAACATGAGTGGAATCCTTTTACACCAAGATCTTTACTTTCTGTTTCTCAGGTAACAAGTTCCCCAAAGAATTCTTACCACGGAAGTTAGGGTGATAAGAGCCATGATGTCCGAGATGCCATTTGCCTGTAGGAAAGCAAGAGAGAGACTTTCAGAGGAATCCCCGCCGGGGCTCCCAGTGCCTCTGGGGAGCTGAGCACATACTCAGTCCTCCATCCGTGTTGCCCTTTACGGAAGACAAGCAGAGAGAGACCGCAAATGCTGTATGAAAGCCAAGCCTCGCTCTCTGGGACTGAGAGGGAGTCCACAGGGACACAGAAAGCAAGGATGACTCAGGACCTACGCAGGAAAGCACACAGAGAAAAGGAAGGCAAGCCTTTACTGGGGGCTCAGAGACACCAGCAAGCTGAGCTTCTGCCCTTCAAAGAGGGTTCAGTGCCCACAGCAACCCCGAGTTGCCCACTGCACCTGCTTTGTCCTTCTGTGCTGGGGCTCTGCTGAGGCCCAGAGGACAAGCAAGGGCCTCAGAGAGCCTTGGAGATGCCTGGTTCCCTTCTGGTTTCATCATCTTCCTCTCTGGCCACCCTCAGCAGCCCGCAGAGGCTGGATGGAAGACCGCCTCCCCCTTTCTGCGGCTGTTCCCATGCAGAGACGCTCGCCTGGACGTGCACAGGGGCGCCTCGCTCTGTACATGTGGGGGAGAATGACTGGGCGATGTGCGGCGGAAGCTCTGACCGTGTTTGAACTCTTGGACCTGCTAATTCCGCTCTGAGGAGTAAAGACCCCAGGGAAACCACCCACGAGGCAAGGGGCAGAGAAAAGAATGTGGTCCAAAGATCTAAACAATGCCAGCACCAAACAGCACGTAAGGGAAAGAAATAAATGGGCAACTGTGGGAGGATGGCTAAGTAAATTATTTACATGGCCTTGACAAAATACTACCAACTATCTTTTAGAGGCAAACGCATGTAGCAAAAGGTAATAATCAGGGAATCCAGGGAAAGGGCAGATGAGTGTCTATTATTCCCTTTTTGCAACTGCTCTGTAGGTTTTGGGGGGAAATGTAATATAAAGCAGAGGGAAACAGATTCAGCTCTATGTGGAATGCTTGGGTTAAGCATTACATGGCAATCCAAAATTATATTTAAGTGTTATTTTTAAAATTATTAAAATTATTGTAAATATGTAAAATTGTATCAGATAGAAATGTAAAATAATAGGGGGGTGCCTGGGTGGCACAGCGGTTGGGCATCTGCCTTCAGCTCAGGGCGTGATCCTGGCATTGTGGGATCGAGCCCCACATCGGGCTCCTCCGTTATGAGCCTGCTTCTTCCTCTCCCACTCCCCCTGCTTGTGTTCCCTCTCTCGCTTGGCTGTCTCTGTCAAATAAATAAATAAAATCTTTAAAAAAAAAAAAGTAAAATAATAGGAAACCGGTTAAAAGGAGGACCAAGTGGTATATACACAACTAGGTAAAAACACACGACCATGGACCCATGTTAGAAAGCCATCAAAAAAAATCCCTGGTGGGGTTTTTATTTTTCCCATAAGCACGCTTATAGGAAGTTCATAACGTCAACACAAGGATGTGGTTGAATATCTTCTCACTAACATGCAAAAGGTGGAATGAGCAGTGAGGGGAGAGGGGAGCAGCTGAACAGTTAATATATAATCAGTGGCTCACCTGGAGTTCAAAGGCACAAAGAGGGAAGGGCAAGTGAGATCCAACTCGGCTCAGGAAGAACCCAGCCCTCTGTTGCTTCATGAAACTTTAGAGTCAGAGCGCCCCAGGGGTCAAACCCTTCCGGGCTGTGAGGAGACTCGGATGCAAGTGATGGGGCCACTAAGGATACTCAGGCCACTCTGTGGGCTTCACAGTGAATATACCTCGGGGTATGGGCAGAAAGGGATTGTAAAGACGGGATCTTAATTTGCGCCTCCCCCCACTGGGGCTTGCCCTCCTGAGACAATAAACGCCACACTCCAGTTTGACCTTCTGTAAAAGTGTCTCGGGCTCCTTGACCCAGAGGTGGAGGCGGGGCCAACACCCGAAAAGCGAGCTCCAGGCACCAATAACACCCCCACGGGGACCCTCCCTTGCCACCGCAGGTACGTAGGGTGCAGGGAGGCAGGAATCCCACCGGACCCAGCTCTTGGAAAGTCAGAGTAACAAGCACCGGCAGCCTGAGGATGCTGCTGGGACTGCCGCGTTGCCTTGGTCTCTGGAGGAAGGACCAGCAGTGGAGCAAAGCATCAGAACAAGGCTGGGCAGACACGTCTGCCTGGATCCACCCGCTCCGGGGTGCGCAGCGCTGAACACGTCCCCTCATCTGGCGGAAACTCAGTTTCCTCACACACATAACCGGGCAAATCTTCACCTCGGAAGGCATCTCCCGACCCTGATGCCAATAAAACCTTAGCCCAGAGCCGGGCAAGCAGGAAATGTTGTCTAAGAGGTGCCTACAAACATTTTAAAAGGAAAGGAAGCCGTTGGACAGCGTGGCAATTGCCTCCCCTGCACCCATAAACCCACTTACCCCGCTAATTGAACTCTGGTTTTGTTCAGAGATCAGAGCCGCGTGCCCCAGTCTGAGTCTGGAGCCCAGTTTCCCAGCCTCCCTTGCGGCGAGGCGTGGCCAGAAAATTCCACCAATAAGATTGAAGTGCGTTACCGCGGGGAGGGGTGGGCGTTTCCGAGAAAAGATTGGTTTTCCTGGTAAACGTGAGCAAACGAGGCAGCCGCCTCCCCTCCTCTGTTTTTCCTTCCCTTAAGCCAAATGATGGTGGATGGTGCTGAAGCCGCTCACTTGCAACCAAGAAGCCACGAGCATGAGGACAAAAGCTAATGTACTACGGATAGCGGAGCGGAGAAATAGAAATGGTGTCCTCGAGCAGCCGAGCCCGTGAAAGCCATCACTCACCTCTAAGCTTATTATAATGGGAGGAAAAGAGCTCCATATATGGTTTAGTTCCCTGTTAGGTCTTTTCAATGACTTATAGCTGAAAGCTTTCCGACCTTAGACAGCAAGAAATAAATACAAAGCAGGCGCCGCAGGAAAGGCTGTGGGAGACGGGGGTCCCAGCTGCGGGGCTCCGGTGTTACCTATCATCCCAGTGACATAGCCAGCTTGCTGCAGCACCTCAGCCAAGGTGGTCTCGTTGAGCGGCAGACCCCCCACGGAGGTGATCGCAAAGTTGTGCGTGACTCCATTGCGAAGGCCAAGCCGGCCGGTGAGCAGGGAGGCCCGAGAGGGCGAGCAGGTGGAGGCAGCTGCGTGGAAATCCACAAACCTGCATGGAAAGAAGAGGGATTGGGGTCCTTCCATCCACAGAGAGCCAAAGCAAGAGAAGTTCAGTTCCCACCCAGTGCCCAGCATTCCAGGGCTGGGAAAAGCTCGAAGACCACCTCTTGAAGGGACAGGTTAGGAAAATGAAGCTCAGAGAGGTAATGCAACTAATTTAAGGTCACACAGCTCATTCAGATTGGTTTGATTCCAGTATATTTAATGGATCCTCTTTATCCAAAGATTCTGTATTTCAAATTCATCGACTCACTAAAACCTACCTGTGTCTCCAAAATCAATACTCTTGGCTCTTAAGCGGTCACTCGTGGGCATTCCAAGATGTTCCAAAAATTTGTGTTTCCCCACTTGCACACCCCTAGCTGAGGTTGACGAAGGTGACCTTCTTGTTTTGGGTCTCATACTGCAAGCAAATGTCCTCCTTTCCACAGTCTATGGAGTGTTAGAATTTTTGCATTTTTGTGCTTTCTGTTGGTGATTTTGCTATTTAAACTGGTCCACAAGAATAGGGCTGAGGGCTGGCTACTTCAGCCTTATAGAGATGTGATGTGCCTTATAGAGAAAATACGAGTGTTAGATAAGCTTCATTCAGGAATGAGTTACGGCGCTGTTGGCCATGAGCTCAATGTTAATGAATCAAAAACTATATTAAATAAGAGGTTTTAAAACAGAAACACACATAAAACAAGGTTCTGTGCTGATCTGTTGACAAAATGTAACCAGAGGCTCGAGGGAACTGAACTCTGTCGATCCCCTAGAAGCAAGGGTTCAGTATTCTGTAATTCAGTGTTCTCCGTGACTTTCAGGGTGACTACTGCCCATAGCAAGAACCGGCTATATCTATTACACGTGACTGGATGCTCAACCTTTTTTTTTGGACACAGTGGAGACATATAAAAGAAGTCTAGCCATTTTCCTACCATCAAGGAATGTGATTAAACTCCATATCACTAATAATGGGGCAGCTGACCTTGTGTGTCTCCTCACGGGATGATACAAAGTTGATCTCATCGAGGATTCTTGTCAAGAACATTTAACCTGAATCTAATCAGAGCTCTGGACCTAATTTCCAGGTTACAGGAAATGCAGCTAATAGAAGAACAAATTAAATGACACCACAAGGAAATTAACAAACCATTCTACACATTCTACGACAACTGCTGTTGTTCTTCAAAAAGTCAATATCCGAGGGGAAAATGGGATAGAGAGGGGATATTCTTTTTTTTTTTTAAAGATTTTATTTATTTATTCGACAGAGATAGAGACAGCCAGCGAGAGAGGAAACACAAGCAGGGGGAGTGGGAGAGGAAGAAGCAGGCTCCTAGCGGAGGAGCCTGATGTGGCTCGATCCCATAACGCCGGGATCACGCCCTGAGCCGAAGGCAGACGCCCAACCGCTGTGCCACCCAGGCGCCCCAGAGAGGGGATATTCTATACTAAAGGACACTAAAGAGACAAACCAAATGTAACACATGATCCTTGACTAAATCCCAGTTCAAACATGCTAACAGCACATTTGGGGGCTAATTAAGGAAATTTAATATGGACTGGATATAAGAATGTTTTCGTTCTTTTTTTTCTTCCAGTTGTATTCGCCTATCACGTTGCATTCATCAAAGGTGCACGACCTAATGATTTGATACCTGTATATACTGGGAAATGATTGCCACAATAAGTTTGGTGAACGACCATCACTTCCCATAACTATGATTTTTTCTTCTTGTGATGAGGATTTTAAGATCTCCTCTCTTAGCAACTTTCAAACATACAGTACAGTATAGTTAACTAGAGTCACCATGCTGTGTATTACATGCCTAGAGCCTACTTATCTCATGACGGGGAGTTTGTACCTTTTGACCCCCTTCACCCATTTCCCCTCACCCCCACCCCCACCCCCACCCCTGGCAATCGCCAATCCATTCTCTACATCTGTGAGTTTGGGTTTTTTAGATTCTGCATATACATGAGATCATATAATAATTGTCTTTCTCTGATTCCCTTTACCTAGCATAATGTCCACACCCGTGTTGTCACAAATGGCAGGATTTCCTTCTTTTTTACAGATGAATAATCTTCTGTTGTCTATGAATACCACATTTTTTATTACATTAGAGATATATTTTTATTACATTAAGGAATTTATTACATTAAGAATGTTTTTATTCTTAAGAGATACATGCTATGGTGTTTCTAATAAATGAGCATGTCTGCACTCTTCAAATGACTCAGGAAAAACACCACCACCTTATTTATGGATAGAACAGGTACAAACAGGGGCGCCTGGGTGGTTCAGTCATTAAGCGTCTGCCTTCGGCCCAGCATTCTGGGATCGAGCCCCACATCGGGCTCCCTGCTCCACTGGGAGCCTGCTTCTTCTCCCACTGCCCCTGCTTGTGTTCCCTCTCTTGCTGGCTGTCTCTCTCTCTCTGTCAAATAAATAAATAAAATCTTAAAAATAAATAAATAAATAAATAATAGGTACAAACAAAAACGCCAAAATGTTAATAACAGTTGAGTATACCGGTGTTTTTTTGACAATTCTTTTCATTTTCTTTTCTGTTTGAGATTTTTAATATTAAAAGTTAATAATTAATGTTTAATATTATATTTCTAAAAGATGACAACCCAGAGTCTAGAATGGGCAGGGCAATGGCAGGGTGGGGGGCCGGGGCCGGGCAGGAGGGTAGGCAAGGTAGGGAGGGCCGGCTTAAAGTAAAGCTCAGCCTGACAGAACCACGCGTGTCCAGGGTGTCCGGAGCCGGTCTGCCCGCTGAGCCGCCACCCTGGACAGAGTGAAGCCCAAGGTCCGGTGGGGTGCAGGACTGGCCCACAGATGCCAGGTGAGCACAGCCAAGCAGGGCTCGGTGCCTCTCCCCTCCTCTCCCCACCTGTCCCCGCCTCTCCGCGTCTGACCCATCCTCACCCAGAAGCCAGGGGGGCTTTAAAGTGCCCCTCTGGCCACTGCTTAATAACCTGCAATGATTGTCTGGTCCATTCTCTAGAAACCCGCTCCCCCACGGCCCATCTTTCGGGCCTCTCCTTCCCTCCCTGCCACAGGCACCAGAACACAGTCTTCGCCCAGGTCTGCAAAGTGCCCGCTTCTTCCCAAGGTCAGCCTCCGTCTGGCATGCTCTCCCGGATCTTCGGATCTTCGCGTGGCCTTTCCTTCCTCCTCGGTTTTCCCGCAAAGGGGCCTCTGCTGTCCTCTAATCAGGCACCCTGGGGCATACTTGGTAGCACTGACCCCAACCCTGATTATCTGGTTTATTTTTGTGTCCTTTCATTCGGGGCCATCCTCTCTCCATGCAAGCTTCCTGCGAGGAGGGCTTAGCCTATGCTGCTTGCTGCTTATCTCCAGCTCTAAAACAGGGCTCTATAAATACGGGGGAAGGGAGGGGAGAGCGGGGGGAGGGGTCTTTCCTTCCCAGCAACTTCACTGAAGATGTAACCAAACCTCAAAATAAGCATTACTGGAAAGTGTGATGGGAGGAAGGGGGCGGGGGTGGGGGTTCGCTGAGCGCATTCACCAAAAATTTTGAAGATAACATGCTGGCATGGAGGTTGCAAGCATAAGCATCACGACGTGAAGTGTCATGAAGAGATAGGACATCAGGGGACCCATGTGAAAGCAAGGGGATGAGGTCACAGAAAGCAGTGCCTGTGTAAACACATCCTTCCCACACGCAGCAGAGCCTGGCTCACCACCTACCCCCCACACCTGGACGGTGGTGGCCCCCAAACGGACTGACAGCAGCTCGAGACCGAGTCTGGCCACTTGCCCAGGTAGCCCGCCCAGGGCTGTGCTTGCTCAGGGGCTTAGAGCAGCCTGGGGACATTTCCTTGTGTTCAGTGCCCTCACAGAGGCCGGCCTGGAGCAAGGAAATGGCAAAATGCATACAAAATCCCTGCTTCTCTGAGCACACAATTCTAGCAGAAGACTTGGGACAGAGGGGATTAAAATGCAGTGTTTAAAAGGGACTCCACCTGCAGCCTCTCTCTGGCCTCCAGGTCCAGCTGGACTAAGAAAGCCTTAGGACTCCTGGCATGTTTTCACGCCCCTCCGAGATGCCCTACGGAGCTCCCCCCAGCTTGGTGACAGCAAGCAGGGAGGGCGCTGAACACCCTGCCCTTCACATTGACCTTGGCATTTGCAGGGGTGATGGCCCTGTAGGGCAGTCAGGAACAGTGGCTTCCTCCTTTATTGTTCCTTTCCCTTGCTCTCTCTCTCTCTCTTTTTTAAAAGATTTTATTTACTTACTTACTTACTTATTTATCAGCGGGAGAGAGCAAGAGCACAAGCAGGGGGAGGGGTAGAGGGAGAGGGAGAAGCAGACTCCCTGCTGAGCAGGCAGCCTGATGCAGGACTGGATCCCAGGACCCTCAACTGACTGAGCCACCCAGGCGTCCCTTTCTCTCTTTGTAAAAATGCTACTCGCAAGCCTAGGGATGGTAAGGAAAAACTTTTCACATGTTACAAACTGATGACCACGTGACCCAGCCATTTTACCACCAGGGCTGGGATTCCCCACAAGCAGTGGAATCAGGTACTCAAGACATGTACTGACTCCAGTTCACAGTCACGGCAGCACTATTCGCCGTGGCCGAAAGGTGGAGATGGCACAGCTGGTTATCCGCGGGTGGGCGGACACACAAAATGTGGCCCATCCATGCGCTGGGATACTATTCATCCATGAAAAGGAACGAAGCAATGGCACCTGCTACAATGAGGATGAACCCTGAAAACGCAACATGAGTGGAGGAGGCCCGTCACCAAAGGCCACATACCCTACAGTCCCTTTTATATGAAATGCCCCAAGTCGGTAAATCCACAGAGATGGAAAACAGGGGCTGTAGGGAATCTGCGTGGTGGGTATGGGGGTTTCCTTTTGGGATGATGAGAATATTTTGAAACTGGACAGGGTACTAGTTGTACCACATTAGAAATGTACTAAATGTCACTGAGTTCTTCACTTTAAAATGGTTAATTTTGGGGCACCTGGGTGGCTCAGCGGTTGGGCGTCTGCCTTTGGCTCAGGGCGTGATCCCGGTGTTATGGGATCGAGCCCCACGTCAGGCTCCTCCGCTATGAGCCTGCTTCGTCCTCTCCCACTCCCCCTGCTTGTGTTCCCTCTCTCGCTGGCTGTCTCTATCTCTGTCAAATAAATAAAATCTTAAAAAAAAAAAAAGTAAAATGGTTAATTTTGGGGCGCCTGGGTGGCTCAGTCGGTTGAGCATCTGCCTTTGGCTCAGGTCATGATCCCAGGGTTCTGGGATGGAGCCCGCATCTCCCTCTGCCTGCCGCTCCCCCTGCTTGTGCTCTCTCTCTCTCTCTCTCTAACAAATAAATAAATAATCTTTTAAAAAATATATTAAAAATATAAATAAATAAAACAGTTAATTTTATGTCATGAGAATTTCACTTCAATTTAAAAAACAATCCAAATCTTACAGATTATGAGGAAAATGCCACATTCTGGCTGAAGAGGCCTGCAAAGCTGGGTGTCAGGTCTGCAGTTCTTTGGATGGGAAAATACTCAGGGGGTGATCTATCGTTTCACTCAATTTAGTCCAAAACTAATGACGAAGCAGCAAGCAGGGGCAGATCGTGACAGATGCTGAGGAAGGACAGAAGCAGTCCCCGTCCTCAATGACCTTACAGTCTAGTTTCTGGACAGCAGCCTTACGAGGTCATTTCTACTTCCCTACGAATGGTTACAACCACTTACGTAGCACTAACTGTGGGCATGGCCCCCTACGAGGGTTAAGGCATTTAACACGGCAGCCCTAGGATGTGCTGTTGTAAGCGCTCCCGGTATGGAGACTGAATCAGCGGGACCCACGGCTGGACACTGGAGAGCTGTGGTTTGTACCCAGGCAGGCTGCTCAGGGCTGGCCCCCAGCCTTACGCCACCCAGCTAGGTATCCACGGGCAGCCTTTAAATGCAGGCCCTTCCAATTCCAAATCCCCTGTGCATGCCACGTAACCACGCTGCCTCCATTAGGAAGTCCAGAGTGGTTCTGGAAAGCCGAAGGGAACGGGCTGGGAGTATCCACTCCACAGCCTGTCTTGGGGGGCCACTAGCCCCGAGACTCCAAGAGATAGAGTGAGGGTTTTAAGCAGAGAGGAAACATGCCCAGTCCCTCAGACTCAGGGTAAAGGAGGCAGAACAGGGCACTGGCCCAAGGAGAAATTTCGACGCTCCATCCAGACTGGTGTGGGTCTCATACACACACACACACACACACACACACACACACACGTGCGCGTTCGCAGGCAGGCACACCCATCTCCAAATGCAGCTAGCTATGACATGACAGAATTGCTACCTGGACATCAGAAGGAGCTTCTCGAAATAACATGACAAAACACTGATATGATCAACCCGGGTTTGGCCCGAGAGCCTCCAATCCTGAAAACCTTCAAGAGAAAACCCAGGCACCTGACCATCTGGGCTCCTTGGAGTCCTGCCTGGAAACAAGAGGCCACACTCCACAGCTTCGGGGTCTCTTGAGCAGGCCACGGTTCTGGGAATTCATGCTTCTGGAAAGAAGAGTTCTCCGCTGGGTTTCCTCGGCTCCAGACATCCTCAGCCCACACCAGGGGGTTCCCAGAGCCTCCCTGCCACAGAGCTCACCCCAAAGATGGCTTCATTCCCTGATGCCATTCTTCAAGGCCACAAATGGCAAAGAAGGGACATCATTAGGGAGCAGTGACTTGGCGCCCTGAGGTTCCAGAAGAGCAGGCTTGGACCTGCAGCCTCTCTTGGAAGGGGCCTCCATCTGACAGAATGAGGGCAGGGAAGGCGTGGGCCCCCGCATGTGTTGATGGGTCTGCAGGTGCTGGGCAAGGCCTCTCTCCAGGCCTCAAGGAGCCCAGGGGCTCTGGCTTCCCACCCCCGGCCAACATTCCTTCCAGACCCTCAGTCCATCAGGGCTGGAAGCTACACTTGCAACTTTGCCTCCCTCGATCCCTATGTGCCCATTTCCCAGGCACAGTTCTCCAAACCATCCCCACCTGCCAGACATCCTGGGGCCCCAAGGGTCCTGGATGGTGCAGGCAGCCAGCAACTCCTACTCTTCGAATTCCAAACCAAGTTCCACCTTGCAAGCACCTGTTGCTCCCAAGACAAACATTCGTCTCCGCCCGGCCTCTTCTGTTCTCTTCCTCCCGCGGTTGAAGCACATGACCCTCCCAGCTCCCACTCCTAAATACTTGTCCCTGGTAATAACCCCTATCACTTCCAGCTCACGCCGATCGGGCACTTACTAGAACCCAGGCACTTTACATACATAGCAGGTATGAGCACCTGTTAGCCCTGGGTTCATTCTGAGTTGAAACTGCGCATTCTGTTAGCTCTGTGAGGGCTGGCCCGGGCTTGTTGGTGTCATTTCAGACCCAGTTGCACAATTTGCAGGGCCCTGTGCAGAAGAAAACAAGGGAGCCCTTGCTCAGAATTTACTAAGCATTTCAAGATAGCAATGACAAAGCCTTAAACCAAGAGCAGGGCGCCCCTAAAGCATGGGGCCATGTGTGCTGCATAGGGCAGATGCCCACCGAGCCGGCCCTGCCCAGCCACATCGTTTCTGTCTCAGACCCCAGTCATCCCTCGGCCCACCGGGCTTCCCAGAGCAAGAAGAGCAAGGCCCACGGGTCTTGAGGCCCAGATGTTGCTCCCACGTGGTATGTGGCTGTTTTCTCTGCTGGTCTCTGCAAGTTTATCTGGTTCTGCTTTACATTTGTCCCTGAACACCTGCTCTTCCCTTCCAGGCTTCCCTATCACAAGCAACAGCACCATCTCTCACTCGGTTATTCAGTCCAAAGGAGTCATCGTGAGTCCTCTCTTTTCTTCCCCCTCCACTGCCAAACTATCAGCACATTCCTGATAGGATTCCACTTTCAAATATATCCAGAATCTATCCATTTCTCTCCAACTACCTGCTAACATCCTAGTCCAAGCTGCTATCATCTTGCACCCAGACTACTACCATAGTCTTTATTGCCTCCCCAGGGCCACCGTGTTGTGTAACCCCAGGGGAAGCCACTCACACTGCTGTGCGGAGTTGAGCAGAGCACCCTCTGCCCAGCTGTATGTTGGCCATCCTGCCCCCCGCTTCCAGTCCTGCTCCTAATCCCCCCTCCTCCCATTTTATTTNACTACCTGCTAACATCCTAGTCCAAGCTGCTATCATCTTGCACCCAGACTACTACCATAGTCTTTATTGCCTCCCCAGGGCCACCGTGTTGTGTAACCCCAGGGGAAGCCACTCACACTGCTGTGCGGAGTTGAGCAGAGCACCCTCTGCCCAGCTGTATGTGCCCATCCTGCCCCCCGCTTCCAGTCCTGCTCCTAATCCCCCCTCCTCCCATTTTCCATGGGGCAACCAAAGTAATCCCAGAATCTGTTTATTGGCTAACATTAATCCTGGCTGGAAGCCCTCTAATGGTTTTCGCCACAATGTAAGTAATTTNAACGCCGGGATCACGCCCTGAGCCGAAGGCAGACGCTTAACCGCTGTGCCACCCAGGCGCCCCTCCTCCTCCCATTTTAAATGGGGCAACCAAAGTAATCCCAGAATCTGTTTATTGGCTAACATTAATCTCTGGCTGGAAGCCCTCTAATGGTTTTCGCCACAATGTAAGTAATTCCAAACTCATTATGGTGGCCTACGGGCCCTCCATCAGAGCTCCCCAGCCTGGGCACTGAGCACAAAGAACGGGCCAAATGGGTCACAGATTTTCCAAGATTGGGTTCCTCTCAGCCCCAGGAACAGCCAGATGGGGCCCTGGGCAACTGGAGGCTCCAAGGCAGTCTTACCCCAGTGGGGTGTGTGCCCTGCACAATTCCAGGGAAGGCAATCCTCTGAGAGCACAACGTGGAGGGAGCCCTTGGGGTAGGGCGCCCAGCTGGTCACCTCCAGCCGCCAGGAGCCTCAGTGGAGTTTGGCCCACCGCAGCAGAGCTCGCTGGGGAAGCTACAGGGAGGAGCCCACAGCCCTTTCCACGGGTAGCTCACACTTTAGCAGAAGTGTTAGGACATGTGGATAAGAAGACCGAGCCCCATGAGAGAAGTACAAAGCAAGCGGTATGGGAGGCGGAGTGATAGGAAGGGTAAAAATGCACAAACAAGGCTCTGTTAAATCCCCGCCTCCACTCCCTAGTGGAGAGACTAAACAGGTAACTTCATCTAGGCCTCAGTATCTCCCTCTGCAAAATGGGCATAACACACCTGCTTCACCAGCTTCTTTGAGGGATTCAGTGGGATGATGTGCCCCAAGCACCCAGCAGAGCTCCAGGTAGAGAGCAGGCTTTTAAAAACTCAGGGAAGGGGCGCCTGGGTGGCATAGCGGTTAAGCGTCTGCCTTCGGCTCAGGGCGTGATCCTGGCGTTATGGGATCGAGCCCCACATCAGGCTCCTCTGTTATGAGCCTGCTTCTTCCTCTCCCACTCCCCCTGCTTGTGTTCCCTCTCTCACTGGCTGTCTCTATCTCTGTCCAATAAATAAATAAAATCTTTAAAAAAAAAAAAAACTCAGGGTAGTCAAGGTAATTGGTGTCATGGCTCGCTAAACGGAAGGAGAGAGAACATTCCAGGTATGCAGGATAGCAGTGTGCTGGGCACCAAGGGGCAGCATTCGGGGGAGGCGAGGCTCCTGGCTGCCACTTACACTCCCCAGGTATCACAGTCCCTGCCACACGCATGTCACATGTCACCTCGGCCTCAGCGTGCACAGCACCAAGCTCAGCGTCCTCCCTCCAAGATCCCGTGTCCACCTCCCTCCCAGTAAACCTGGCCGGAGACCGAGACATCATCTTCAAGTCCTTCTCTGCCACTTCCCACTCCCGACGATGCCACCTGGGATCTATATAGCTGTTGTCCCTCACCCAGATCATTTCGGTGACCTTCCAAGATGGCAGGCTCCCTCACCCCAGCCCATGCTAGCAGACCAGTGGGTCATGCCAACCCTGGATCCCAAGTCTTCAGTGACTTCCTTCTGTACGGCCACCATAACACACCAGGCTCTGGCTCAACCTACCTCTTCAACCTTCTGGGTACCTGCCACCTGATGTGGGCTGAACTGTGTCCCCCAAAAAGATAGGTTGAACTTCTAACCCCCATCCCTCAGAATGTAACCTTATTGGGAAATAGGGTCATTGGGGATATAATCGGTGAAAGTGAGGTCATGATGGATTAGGACGAGTCCTTCACCTCCTAGGACCCGTATCCTGATAAGAAGAGGACAAAGACAGAGAGGAGAACGCCATGAGAAGACAGAGAGACGCACAGAGGGAAGGTGGTTACATGATGGCAACGGCAAGGGATGGACACTGCCACGGGCTGAGCAATGCCTGGGGCCACGAGAAGCTGGAAGAGGCAGGGAAGGAAATGATTCCAGAACTTCAGAGGAAGCACGGCTCTGCCAACATCTTCATTTTTCGCTTCCAACCTCCATAACTGTGAGAGAATAGATTTCTATCGTTTTCGGCCACTCCGTGTGTCATAACTTGTCACAGCAGCACCAGGACAGGAACACTCCCTCCTACCAAGCCCCAGAGCCCAGCCCAACAGGACTGCTGTTCCCAGAACATCTGGCAGCCCTCCCTCCCTCACGTCCCACACGCGCCTCTCCAGCACCTCGACTCTGTGACACCTCACCCCAGAGAGTCGGACTCTTCCTCTTGCCCTTCCAAATTCCTGCCTATCCTTTGTGAGCGAGCATCGTCCCGGTGTTTCCTCCTGGTGCATGAAACCTCCTGGCAGCCTTTTTGTGTCTGAATGTATAAGTTCACCTGACAATGTCCGGGCTGGACCAGACGGGCTTCGGGCATGCTTTCCTGCGGTGGGCCTGGGCCTTCCCCACCCACCCTTCCACGCGACTGTCATGCCCCACGCCCACCCACCCCGACACAGGCACGGGCCTCTGCTGCGGGGTCAGCAGAGCAGCACAACCTCGTAGCCTCAAGGATCAGGCCCACGGCCCGTGACCCGGGCAGGGCTACTCAGAAGCCAGCCTGGGATTTTCTGAACCAGACAGTGAGGAGGAGCCCTCTCGTTCCCTTTGAACCCCAAGCGAGGAGGGTGTGGGGCAAGGGACACCTGTCCCATCATATGGAGGAACCTGAAAGAATGAAGCAACTGACTCAGGAGCCCTGACACAGGACAGAGTCTCTGCGGAGTTTAGTTTCGGAACGAAAGCCCCGCCCCTTTCATGCTCAGGCTGGCGGCACTGGGCTGCGGCCACTTAGAATCAGAGTCCTGGCTCTCGCAATGTGGGTGTAATAGGATAGGAGCCCAGAATGTCAGAGCACCCAACATCAAGCCCTGCCCTCAAGTCGCCCGAAGTTCAATAAGGGAGTTACACAATCCCAGCATGTGAGAGAGCTCTGAGAACAGTACGCACAGGTGTTCTGGAAGCACGCAAGGCATACATACATGGGTGTTGAGGAAGCAAGTCCTTCCTAAAAGAAGCCGCACATAAGCTGAGACCTAAAGTATAAATAGGCATTAACTTTATGGGTGTCTTATCATAATAAAAATAGCTGCCATTTGTCCCAATCATATTGCATATATGATGTCAAATCCCTAGGATTCCCATTTTACAGATAAGGCAGGTGAGGCAGAGAGTTTAAGCAACTTTCCCAAGACCATGCCGCTGATATGGGTGCAGATACACCTTACTCTGTCCAGTCACCATAGGCCAGACTGTAGACCCGTATATTTGGGAAACCACAGAGCTAGAACTTGAACCCAGGCCTGCCCAACCAAAATCCCATGCTCTTTCTATTCCCTCAGCACCTGACAGAAGGCTGGCTGGAACTGGGCCAGTCCAGAGGTTGGTAAAGTAAATCCAGAGGGAATTACCTTAGGTAGGTGACTAGTCTCGGGCTAGGGAAGTCCCGAGACTCACCTTTGGTGGTGCCCACCCCGAAAGCCCGACTCACATGCAAACAAACCATGTGAGCCTGAGAGAAACACCAGGATGCCTGTCTCCCAACAAGCTCCAGAGATGAGGGCAGGAACCACAGTGTCAGAGGGGTCAACAAGTTTTCTTCCTAGGCATGAATTACAGAGGAAATCAGAATCCAAATTTTACCTTGGGGACTGTGGAGTTCATTAATGTTAAGAGAATTCTAATGGACCACAGAAAAATCCTTCAGTTTGCTAAGCTTAGGGGAATTCTGTCCTCTGGGTACCGATCTCTATCAGTGGGTCTGTGTTGCACAAAGGCTGTTGACCACAATTTTCTTCCCTGGCACTCAGGACTGAAAGTTGTTGTTGAAGCCCTAACCTTCCATATGATGGTATTTGCAGGTGGGGGTTTGGGAGGTAATTGGTTTTAGATGAGGTCATGGCGGTAGAGCCCCTATGATGGGATTAGTGTTCTCATAAGAAGGGGAAGAGACCAGAGGTCTCTCTCTCTCTCCCCCTCCAGGTGAGACACAGTGAGGAGGGGGCCATCTGCAGCCTGGAAGAGGGTCCTCAGCAGAAACCAACCACGCTGGCACCCTGATCTTGGGCTTCCTAGCCCCCAGAATGGTGAAAAATAATTCCTATTATTTAAGCCACCCCTTCTTTTGTATTTGTGACAGCAGTCCCGGCGGAGCAGTGCACGCGGGCAGAGCCCAAAACACAGCGCCTAGATGCTGTCCCTATTTGCCTTTCACGACCATCCTGGGGGGGCTCTCCTTGAACACACACCACCACCCTCTTGGGAAACACCTGTCGTGCATTTTTACAGCACGTGTAACTTCGATTTCCTCCCCAGACTGTGGGTTCTGTGAGGACAGGGTGGACCTGGAAGGGCAGCCCCAAGCAGCATGCCTTGATGCCACAGAGACACTCCAGCAAAATCTGGTGGGCGAGCAAACAAAACTTGAAGAGGTCATTTGGTTGGAAAACATCCATCCATCCGTTTTGCCCAAAATCGCTCAAGCTGATGCTCTTCAGGGTTCAATTCTTTTCCCACCTTGTGCTTAAGTTCACATAGCTTAATGCTCCGAAACAATCTTTTTATGTCCCTTATTTCCAAGTCTTTGGAGAACCCTGACCGAACCCTCACCACACCCCCGCCCAAAAAAACTCACAACACCTCATGCAGCCCAGTGAACTGACCTGCCTGTCACCTTTCCTCTCTCCCAGCCTCTGTCTCCATTCTGCAGAGACTAATTAATAAGCGATAAAATGGTCTCGCCTTTTGGAAAGCTTCTTCTGCTTTCCCCCAAATCTATCTGGGCAGGCTCAGGCCAGTTCACCAACAGGGGTCCTAATTAAAGTCTGAAAATACATTGTAAAGGCAAACTGGAAGTACAGAGCCAGACATTACAGCAGCCTGTTCACAGGAAAATCAACGCAAATTAAGCCACAGCCAGACAGAAACCAAAGCAACTTGCCATCACATAAATTACGTGTATTAGATTCAGAAAACGTTAGTGCTGGAAACGCTGCCCCGAAAGGCCCTGGAGAGACATGACATTGCGAAGTTAAGCATGTCCAGCCTCGTTTATGAGGAATTTAAAATAGATGATGAGGCTTTCTGTGGTCACTCTCTCAATTGCTGTGGGCCTGGAATAAGGGCTGTCTCTGCTCCATTCATAATTTAAAGGCTTGCAGGCAGAAATAGGTTTTAAAAATTATTTGCTGTGGCCTTTGTGTGTAGAGGGGTGGAGTGGGAGGTGAGAACTGGAGAAACACTTTATGCGACCCACCAATGCAGCTTGGCCTCCATGTTACCTTCTGTTAAATGGGAAGACCACCAAGTCGGGACTCAGAAAGTTGTCAGGTGGGGTCACTGAGGTAACCGATATGCAGATCCCTTGTAAACTACATGCAAATGTGGCAGCAAAGAGTAAACTTGTTGTGTTTTGTTTACTCATCCATCCATCCATCCATCCTTCCATCCATCCATCCATCCATCTTTCCATCCTTCCATCCATCATTCCATCCTTCCTTCCATCCATCCTTCCATCCATCCATCCATCCATCCATCCATCCTTCCTTCCATCTTTCCATACTTCCATCCATCCTTCCCTCCATCCAACCATCCATCCATCTTTCCATCCTTCCATCCATCCACTCATACTCTTGTTCTGTTTAAAAAAAAAAAAAAAAACTCCTGGCAGCTGAGCTGGGTATGATCCTTGGCAATTTCCCCCTTGCCTTTCCACATTCTCGTTGTGGATATGAGTACAATCACGTTCAAGGAAAGACACACACACGCACGGGCATCTCGGTGCCTCTTAGATTGGACACTTCCCCACTGCCACAACCCTGAGCCATGCCGTCCTGGAGTTTCCTACAGTCTGCCCACTGCCCTCCCAGCCGCCAGCGTGGGCCATCCCTGCTAAGCCGGAGCAATCCATCTCAAAGGCAGGCCGATGCCTTCAGTCCTCGGGGCCCCACTGCCTCCAGGACCGAGTCTGAACACTCGAGCATATGCACACGAGGTCCTTCGCCAGCGGCCTCATCCACTGGTCTAGCCTCACATTCCCTGTCCCAGCCACACTCAGCCGCTGGAATGGCTGTCCTGGGAGAGCGAGGGCGTCTCCTTGTTTGGATCAGGGATGCATTCCCAGCACCGAGGACAGTCCCCGTGGGAGCCTCCAGGTGTATGTGTCCAGTGAAAGGGCACCTTTCATTTCTGGTCTTTGCTCCCATTTTTCCCTCTGCCTACAACACGCTTTCCTCTCCCTTCATTTGGCTAATTCCCACTCATCTTTAAGGTCTCGACAGTGAGGTCCTTTATCAAGCACCTCTTGGCTTCCCTCCAGAGAAATGGCCTCTCTCTTCCTGCAGCCCCGCAGGACTGTCTTTAACATGCTTCTGCTCTGGGTGGGTTCTATCATCCAAAAGGCAGGAAGCCCAGCATGGACCTTTCTCATTCTTGACTGTGACCAATGAATAAGTAACATGCTCATTCTATGCCAGAGGATTCAAATCCAGTTCCATCCAATCCACATTATTAAAGCCCCAGGGTGGGGGGCAGGAGGTATGTGGTTTCCTGCTCATAAAACACCTTTCCTTTCTTCACACAACAGGCTGCTTTTCTTGGGGCACCTGGGTGGTGCAGTCGGTTGGGCGACTGAACTTCGTCTCAGCTCAGCTCATGATCTCAGGGCTGTGATCTCAGGGTCACAGGATTGGTCCCCACATCAGGCTCTGCACTCAGCACGGGGTCTGCTTGAGACTCTCTCTCCCTCTCCTTCTGCCACTCTCCCCATACTCTCTCTCTCAAATGAATAAATCAACCTTTAAAAATAAATGAATAAAAAATGAAAGCTGCTTTTCTTGTCTTCACCACCTGTCTGGAAGCCTCTTAGGGCACAGCTGGCTGGGGTCCTCCAGCATTTGTCCTATGACGGGCTCTTAGCAGAGATTCCTTGTCAAAGGACTTGAAAGGAATTTGCAGTTGTGAACCAGGCTGGCACCAAGGCCTCGCTGGCTAATATCTCAGTTTCTTTTCTTGAAGATTGGGTGTTAACCTAGACAATTGGCTAATATCTCAGTTTCTTTTCTTGAAGATTGGGTGTTAACCTAGACAATTGTATTCCTGAAGGTCCCCATCTATTAAACAGAACCACGAGGCTAAACCCTGCAGAACCTTTCTTGTAAACTTTGCCCTGGCCCAGTTGGAAGGTGGGCATTGCATGATTTTATGTCCGTTGGACCTTCTTACCCGAGGGAAAAGATGTAAAATCACCTGTCCCACGATGCTGGGCAAATTTCTCGAAGTTAACAGTGACAGTCATAGGACAAGAGGCTTTTTCCCTCAACCCTGCGTCTGAATCACTGTGGGGGGGGGGTGCTGGAGAGAAATAAAGCTAGAAGGGGATTACATGGTGGGGAGGGAATCTTTCTTTTATGAATATAAGTCTCACTGAGAATGTTCTTTCTACCCTAGGTCTCGGGAAGACCTCATTGCAATCCCCAGCCATTGTGAGTGCCAGCCTGGCTCCCTGCTCCCTTGGGATTGCTGCAAAACCCTTCCAAAGGCAGCAGGACAGCCGAGGAAACTGAGAGCAAATAGGATGGATGCATGTTGGCAGAAATTCAATGCTGAGAACAGAAATCACACAAGGTGTTTGACTGAATTGACAGATCAATTCATTCCCCACCAAGGCCCTTTCTAGAAACAGACTCAAGCCCCTGGGAGCCTCTGACCTTCCAGTGGAGAATATTGATCTTTGGTTCCTGGCGAAGTCACAGCCTGTACTCGGCAGTAGCACTGAGTTGACTCAGATTAGACTGGGGCCCGAGAAGGGGTGAAGCAGGATGGAAGGAAATCAAGGTGCAAAGATAACATACTAACAAGTCGATCTGCACAAGGGAATGTGCTTACGGTGTTGGGTCAACCTCGCTTCTGAGCCAGCCTGGGAGACACTCTAAGTGATCGGCCAGGATCTGGGCTTGGCTGGCTGGGCTCACTTCCCCCAAGAGACCTACAGGTCATGACCACTCAGGTGCTCAAACCCCAGTCTGTCACCTGCCGGGAGTCATTGCTCACTCCCAGAATTGTCAAGAAGTAGTTGCTGGCTCTTCACAAGGGGAAACCAGCTCTGGACGTCTCTGATGTGCAGCGGACAAGAACCAAGGTTCTGTTGCATTACCAAGGTTATTCACTGGGTTCTTGTAATGATTTAAATGATGCAACTATTTTCAGAGTTTACTNGTTCTGTTGCATTACCAAGGTTATTCACTGGGTTCTTGTAATGATTTAAATGATGCAACTATTTTCAGAGTTCACTCTGCCAGAAGAGCTGGAAGAGATGGAAATGCAATACTTTCCCCCCCCTTTTTTATTTTTTATTTTTATTTTTTTTTAAGATTTTATTTATTCATTTGACAGAGAGACAGCCAGTGAGAGAGGGAACACAAGCAGGGGGAGTGGGAGAGGAAGAAGCAGGCTCCCAGTGGAGGAGCCTGATGCAGGGCTCGATCCCAGAACCCGAAGGCAGACACTTAAGGACTGAGCCACCCAGGCACCCCTCCCCCTCTTTTTTAAAAAGTGTGAGTGATTCCCTCCTCTAGCCCCCATGGCGATCCAAGTTGCCTTGGGCTCCCTTTTTCCAGTTGCTTGAAAAGTTTTAAGTTTTAGCTCATTACTAAGTCCCTGGCCTTTTCACCCGAATTCCAACATTTTGATTTTCCTTGGGTTATCATACGTCCGTGTCTCTTGAGAGCCGGGCTCTGTGCTAACGGCCTGCATGGATTACTTACTTTACTCCCCACAATAACCTCTTAGGCGGGTGCTACCATTGTCCCCATTTACAGAAGAGGAAAGCAAAGCTCCAAGGGATGATGTAGTTGCCCAGAGGCATACAGATGGAAAGTAGCAGAGCCAGGATTTGAACCCAAGCCACCTGACTCCAGAGCCCGACTTCTTAAGCAGGATATTTAGTCTTCCAAGCAACAATCGTTCATCAAACACCTGCCAGATTACGGACTGCGTGAGGAGCAAGGGTAAAGATACATGTGGTATAGCCCAATGTTCTGGGTTGACTAGCATTGCCCCCAAATTTCATGTCAACCCAGAACCTGGGCATATGACCTTCTTTGGAAATACGGCCTTTGCAGATGTAATCAAGTTGAGATGAGGTCACACTGGATTAGGATGGGCCCGAAAGCCAGTGACAGTGGCCTTATGAGAAGAAGGGGATTTAGACACGTGCATGCAGGGCAAATCCCACGGAAGAGCAAAGGCAGAGAATGGACTGATGCAGCCACAAGGCCAAGGACTGCCTGCGGCAGCCAGAAACGAGGAGACGGCCATGGAACCGAGTCTCCCTCAAAGCTTCCAGAAGGAACCAACCCTGCCCACACCTTGATTCAGGACTTCTAGCCTTCTGACCCTTGAGAGGATACACAGGAGCTGCGTTAAGCCACACCATTTATAATCATTTGTCATGGGAGCCCGAGGAAACAATACCCTAACAGAAAAGAGACAATAAAAAAGACACTTTCTCAAGTCACCCGGGGACCCTGTTTGGCAATTGCAGCTCTTGTCTGAAAGTCATGGTTCCCCATCGGCCGTGAGCAGGCAGGGGCCAAGCCAGCGATGAATCAATCTGCGGCCCCACAGGAAGCCGGCTTTCCTGTCAACAAAGCACAGAGAGCAAAGCTGCCGTGGACACAGACATCGGGCCAGAAGGCTGGCTGCCTGGCCCCTGGCACAAAGCTCAGATGGAGAGAATATTTTCACAAAGGGAGGAAAAAATAGGAGAGCCCACCAAAGGGATCCCGCCGTGCCATTTCTGCCCAGGATGAGACGGTGCCAGTGGGGACAGCTCAGAAGGGGAGGGTCCCGGCCTCAGAAATCTAATCATTTAAACCCATAATTTAAATAATGGGCCAGATACCTCCCCACAAACCCACTGGACACTAAAAGCAGAAGTTTTTAAGTATTCCACAATCCAGTGCCCTTTGAGGATCTAGTCAATGCTATGGATTAAATTCTCTCCCCGAAAATAGAAAAAAAAAATTCCAACACGCAAAGTTTGGGGTGACATGTCAAGGGAAGGGATCGTGACCTTAAGCCCATTCTCTGATAAGCAATGGTGTATACATTGCCAAGCGCACACCGGGCTCTGTGCTCGGTGCTGGGGATACAAGAGGGGAAGAAGAGACCAGGCATTTTTCCTGCTGAAGGCCAGAGCTAGAAGGGAGCTGTGTGATTTTCCTGGGCTGCCACAACAAAGGAGCACAAACGGGGGGCTTAAAATGACAGAAATGTAGTCCTCTCATGGGTCAGGAGGCTGGAAGCCTGAAATCAAGATGTCAGGAGAGCAGGTTCCTTCTGGAGGCTCCGAAAGAGAATCTGTCCCATGCCTCTCTCCTGGCTTGTGGATCCCTGCATTCCCAGCTTGCAGACCCATCACAGCATTCCCTGTCTCTGCCTTCCCATCACTTCCTCTGGGTGTCTCTCTGCGTCCTGGCCTCTTCTCATAAGGACACTGGTGATTGGACTTATGACGCACCCCCAATGGTGGGTGGTATCATTAACTAAGGGGCACCTGGGTGGCTCAGTCAGTGAAGCGTCTGCCTTCAGCTCAGGTCATGATCTCAGGGTCCTGGGATCAAGCCCCATGTCAGGCTCCCTGCTCAGCGGGGTGTCTGCTTCTCCCTCTCCCCCAGCTCGTGCTCTCTCTATCTCTCTCTCTCAAATAAAATCTTTAAAAAAAAAAATCCATGACTAAATACATTTGCAAAGTCCCTGTTTCCAAATAAGGTCACAGGCTGAGGTTCCAGGTGGGCACGAATTGGGGGGGAGCACACTATTCAACCCGATACAGGTGGTCAGACGGTTACACAGTCACCATGGGGAGCAGCCAGGGAGCCGGCAGAGAATCCGGCAGCATCCAAGAAAGCTTTCCCGAGGACCTCGGGAGGCACGGGGGCCCCAGACGGTGAATAGAAAGTAACTACACAGGGGAAGTGGAAAGTCCACCGGGAAGACAGAATCACCTAGCCGAGGCCCAGACATGGGGAGGCACCAAGTGAACAGAGGGGCGGCACAGAGAGCCAGTGTGGAGGAGGGGCTGGTCTTGTAAGCTGCTGTCCAGAGTTCGGATTGGATCCCTAGGGCCACAAAATGCCTTTGAAGGATTGTAAGCAGAAGAGTGTTTCTAGAAATTTCACTTTGGCTGAGGTGGGGTGGATGGACTGGAGTGGGGGAGACCCAGATGCAGGGACCCCTGAGGGTCTGTATCTCTGGGGAAGCTCCGGGCTCCAGGATACAAGTGGCCGAGATACCGTGGCAATGCCCCACGCGGGGTCCTAACCAGCTAGCTGGAGCGATTCCCACTGAGCCGAACGGAGGAGTTGTACGCAGCGCCGGTGGGATCTGAGCTGGCCGGTCAGATCGCCATCAGCCCAAGATGCACACCCAGAAGTCTGAACGCTCTGATACGTGTTGTTTCTAAGCAGGAAAAGGGGCTTACGAACATCCAGACCCGTTCGGACGCACAAGCCCTTCCTTTCTATGGTCCCTTGGAGTTACGTGTGCCCTTCCATGGACTAGTAAGTCCCGTCTGCTCGCAGGTAAGTCCTCTTCCCTTTGTGTGCCTGCTGACTCAGTTGCTCTTCAAAGGTCACCTTCTCCCCTGAAGCCCCGGGCTGGGTTCCACACCCTCCCTTGCGGACTCCAAAAATCCTTGACACAGGTTCACGTACTCGGTTGTAATGCCTACTTTCCTTTTAACCTGTCCCCTCCCCCAGACGATAAGTACCAGAGGTAACTTGTTCACCTCCATATTCCCAGCTCCTAACATACACACACACACACACACACACACGCACACACACACGCACACACGCACACACACACACTCTCCGAATGTTATCAGATGGATGAATGGATGGATTTCTTCACCATGCCGTACTGGCTTCAAACCAAATTAGCCAATCAATTAACTAAGTCAACTTGGACCCATCATTTGTTCTTTAACTGCTTTACGTAGCCCCCTCCCGCAGAGTCAGGCATCCCAAGAGATGCTGGCCCGGCTTCCTCAAGACTCACCTCATTCCTTCCGCAGCCATCTTATCAAGGTTGGTAGTGTCCTTCGTTTCTGCCCAGTTCGCTCCCAGGTCCCCCCATCCCATGTCATCTGCCAAAATGATCACGAAATTCGGCTTCTGGCCTCTTGTGTCCCCACTGAAGGAAAAATCCACAAGGGGATACAGGCCTCCCAAGAAAGTCACCCCCACAAGCAGAACCTTTAGAAAAAGCCAGCCCATGGTGGGGAGGGGAGGGTAATAACTGTCTGGAGGGACGGTGGGCCACAGCTAGAGATGTTTCTGAGAGCTTCCTCCTGCTTACTTTCAGGGCAGGGAGTTTGCAAGAAAATACAGGTGGTGGCGGTCGTGTGGGGTGGTGGTCCCTAGAACAATGGTGGGGCTACAGAAATGAGGCCCCCACCTGGAATCCTTATTCAAGAGAGTCAGGACACTTGCAGCCTCCAATGTGGTTTGCCACCCTCCCCCACGGCTCCGAGGGAGGACCAGCTGTGTGCGACAGTCAGCCCTCAGAGCCAACAACAGCTCTGCGGCCACTTCGCAAACGACCCCTCTGTGCGCAGGGATGTTAGCGCCGAGCAGGAGCCGTGCATCTGTTCGGGACTCCAGCTGGCGAATGCAGGATAAATTCTCACATCTGCAGAACACCTGGACGACGTTCTAGAAGCCACAGTCAGCCTCGAATGAGTTTCTCAGTTCCAGATGGCCGAAGGCTTCATGTTTCTGTAAGGTTTCCTGAAAGAACAAAAATTGACAAGAAAACGGAGTTAACACTGCCCCTGCAGCTGTGTTTTACTCAGTAGCTTAGGAAATAATCTCTTTTCCACGCCAACAGATGTTTTCCTTCTCACTCGAATGTGTAACTGGTTCATCAGTTTCTCCACCTGAGGGATCGTGATGATGGTACTGTTTGCAAGGGACCTACAATCACGGGGTTGGGAGCGCCATTAGGGATGAGGTCTCTCGACTCGCTCACTGTATGGATGAAGGACACTGAGGCCCGGTGCCCTGGAAGGGGCAAGGGCCAGCACCCAGCTCTGTGAAACCCCAGTTCTCCCCCACTCCCACCCCACCACACTACTCTGAGTCACAAGAAATCCCCACACTAATCGTGACCTCATCAAACCCACTGAAAATTCTAGAAGAAAGAGTGAGAACTGTGTGATCAAGACATGATTCTTTCTAACAGTCGTGCTGTCAACTAGTATTTCTATATAAAATTCTTGGTGGAAAATGATTTAAGAGGAAAAAAACGTAAAAAAAAAAAAACGATGGTATCATCCAGGTGGAGAATATACGTACGGTACTTACGGCAGAACGTCCTATTTTGCTGTTTGAAACGTTTCGCAATAAAATGTCAGAAACACATTTCCGACAAAGGTTAATGGAAATTGTCCCTTTATATCTCGACGATGTAATTTTTATGAAAATCTAAAGACATACTCAACCAGGGCTTCTCACACTTGGATGTACTTACAAAAGAGCTTTGTCTTATCAAATGCAGTTCCAGTAAGAAAGGCTGGGGTATTTCCAACAAGCTCCCAGGTGAGGCCTACATCACTAGCCCTTAAACCACGCTTGGAGGACCAAGAGGCTTAGAAATAAAAACATCATGATTCTTGTCCAAGAAGAAAATGAACCTAAACTGGAGAATCTTTTTTTTTTTTTTTTTAAGATTTTTTTTTTAATTTATTCTACAGAGAGAGAGACAGCCAGCGAGAGAGGGAACACAAGCAGGGGGAGTGGGAGAGGAAGAAGCAGGCTCATAGCAGAGGAGCCTGATGTGGGGCTCGATCCCAGAACACTGGGATCACGCCCTGAGCCGAAGGCAGACGCTTAACCGCTGTGCCACCCAGGCGCCCCTAAACTGGAGAATCTTAACCCTACTGGAGATAAAGCAGCTTCAGTGATGAGCGCGAAAGGCACAAATCAGGTCAAATTTTGAAAAACGGGAATTGAAGGTTATGTTTTTCAACTGCAGGTTGCAGATGAGAACCGTAGAATAAAACCCTATCAACCCTGCTTCACTTGAAAGCCCTACATTGATGAGGTCAGTAAGGAGGCACAGACTTGGAATTCTGGACCAAGTGAAAAAGACGGTTGGGACACGCAAGCCATTGAGAGGATTAGAAGAGAACCAATTTGTAATAACACGAGATGCTACTGGGGCTGGGATTACAATAGACATGATTCGCAGACAACTGACAGAGCCAGCCAGCCAACCCAACTGCCAACCCAAGTGGATGGGGGTGGTTGGAGGTATGTAAATTCTGCAAGACCCAGATAAACTCAAAAGGATGGGTAGATACATACTTAATCAAAATAAAAGGGAGTTCAAGTAAACAGTCATGGTATCTGGAGGCCAATGAATCAATTCTTCAGAAATGCAAATTCTTCTGTTTTCCAAGAGGAGAGTTATTCTTTCAAACTCAATTAGATTCAACCAGTATTTGTTGATCTTGAGGCCCCAAAGACTTCTCCCTTTCTAGAAGAAGAAAGAGCCCTTGCATAAGGAGGGCGCCCAACAAACACTTGTTGACCTCCTGGTTGATTCCCAGCCTCATTCTACTGGCTTCCAACCATGAGCAACAATCATAGGAGGCTTTTCTTCTTAAAGCTACTTAGCTTGGAACTCTAGAGTGGCCTCATTCTTCGTCAATAATCCATTTTGGAATGACCCAACACGAAGGACTCCAGGGGAATAAAAATTCACTTAAGAAAAAAGCTAAAATTAAGGTGGGAACATAAATAAAGAGATTGTTTTTCTTAAGAGTTCCATGATAAAACATTCCTTTGAGGATTTTCAAAGAGAATCATTAATGCTTAAAAATTTCACTGAATGGAAATAAGCTAATTTAGCCAGTACGCCATTGCATTATCCTTCATGCCCCCACCTCCAGGGAGATAGTTAACCTTTTCCCATTTATTTTTTTTAACCACAGTGAGAAGGCAAATCAGGCATTCAAAGAATGGACCCGAAGCCTGGACTTTGATTAAGATCCAAGCTGACATGGAAAACCGGATGGCAGTTCCTCAAAAAATTAAAAATAGAATGACCATATGATCCAGCAATCGCACTTCTGGGTATCTATCCAGAGAAATGAGATCAGTATCTTGAAGAGATATCAGCACCCTGTGTTGACTGCAACATTATTCACAATCGCCAAAATATGGAAACAATCTCAGTGTCCACAAATGAATGAAGAAAGAAAATGTGCTGCATATAGAATATATCCACAATGGAATAGTACTCGGCCTTTAAAAAGAAGGATCGTGGAAGAGAAAGTTGTTGCCATTTGCAACAAGCTCGATAAACCTGTAAGACATTATGCTGAGTGAAATAAGCCAGGCACAGAAAGACACATACTGCATGATCTCACTTATACATGAAATCTAAAAAAAAAAAGTCAAACACACAGAAGCAAAGGGGAGATTGATAGATGTTAAATGTCCTCGCCACAAAAAAGTTAAGACCTATGTAACTGCATGACGTGATGCACGTGCTAATGAGATCGTGGACATCATTTCATATGTTTATGTACACGAAAACATCACATCGCACACAGTAAACACGTACGTGTTTTATTTGTCGATCATACCTCAGTGAGGCTGGGGGAAAGTTTTTGAAAGATGCAGGCTAAGACTTTGTGCTCAGTGCCTCATCTGAGGTCCTCTTCCCAACTTTCTTCAGGCATCACCCTGCCCCTCTCAGAAGGGAGAGTGGACACAGGCAGGGAGCACGTCTGTGGGCTCAGGAAGAAAAAGGGGAGTCTTTGGCAAATAGTGTCCCCTCCTCCCTCCACTGGGCTGGAGGGAACTTGACCACCTTACTCAACCAACCCCCCAAGGAAGACCCATCTGCTCCATCCACGCAGAACAAACTGGGCTAGATCCCTGCAGAGCGCAAGTGTGAACCCCTGGCCATGCCTCCGTGCTCCTGGGGCAGCCCGAGAATGACCTTGAGGTGCCCATCAGCTCAGCAATGATCTGTCTTCTCTACAACCCCCACTGCAAAGCAAGGCTTCTGGATCTGCTACATCTTGGCCTCTTTTTCGGTTCCGGGCCCGCTTCTGGGGAAAGGTGCTCGTGAGTAGTGGAATGACCGGCAGGCAGCGGTCGGCCAGAAAGGCTGAGGATGGAATGGCATGAGTCAACCTGAAGACTGCGCCTTGCAGTGTCTGAGTCCCAGGCCTGGGAGTCCATCACCTGACCTGGCTCCCCGAGGACCTCCCCGCGGCCAAGCAGCCTGCTCGAGGGCCTTGAAAACAGCTGAAATAACAAGAAGGCTGGGCAGAATTTCTGGCAGAGGGCTCTGTTGGTTTTCCAGAGACAAAGCTTCTGATGAGCTGAGGCCAAAAAAGACAGAGGTGCAGGGGGAGCGTGATCTCTGGCGGCAGAGCACTGTTGCTTTACCTGCCAAATCAGAGCGTGGTCATGCGCCGGCGGGGGCCAGGAGCCACAGGGGGACGGCCAGGAGGGGCCTGGGGTCCCAGCTGCCCGTGTGTAGTCTGCACCAATCCCCCCCTTCCCGTGCCTTGTCATCCATCCAGCAAATGTAGGCCCAGAGACCTGTCTCAGTCTAGGAGCTGTGCGTACCGAGGTCACACACAAAACCCCTGCCCTCATGCTGCTTCCTTTCTCGTGGGGGGCGGGGGGAACGAAATGAGTAAAAGGTCTGTGCTGGGGAGAAAAAATCAAGGCAGGAAGCAGCTCACAAGGTGCAAAGAGGAGGTCAAGGACAGCCACCTAGAGAAGGTTCTGCAGGAGGTAAAGGAGGAAGCAGTGGACGGGAGAGGAAGGCCAGGCAGGGAAACCAGCAAGGCCAAGGGCTGGCGCATGGGAGGATAGGCGAACAGTGGAGGGGGGGACGCGTGAGTTCTGACCTACACAGGCCAGTGTTCCCCCCTGTGCTGCTGGGAATCAACAGCGGGCGGCAGGGAAGGGCAGATGAGAATCAGAAGTCAGCGGCACCAGTCCAGGTAAGCCCAGGTGAGCTCAGGTGAGAGACAGTGCTGGGGGAGCCAAGCCCGGTGCCCGGGGCGCAAAATTTAAGGACGCGGCTACTTCATCTCAGGGTCCACCTGAGCTCACGTGACTGTAACGGGGAGCACCTCCCGGAGTTTTGCCTCGCCTGGATCCAGGTCCAAGTGGAGAGGAAAATCCAGTTAACCTCGGGAACCCAGACAAGCAGTTACTCAGGTTATTTAATGTCTATGTGTCATAAAGATCCTCGTGGGAAAAAACAAACAAACAAAAACAATCCTTGTGGTCCCTTCCTTTGCCCTGAGATCCTAGCTAACTTGTCAGTTCGGGGCGACCCCAGCTCAGAAAGATCGCTTTCTTAAAGTGTATCTGGGGGTCTCGGTCTTAGCATGACAGAAGACGCAAAGGAGATTTTTTTTTTCTGTTTCTTTTCCTTTCCGCTTTATTGACACGTAATACAGCACTGTGTACCTTGAAGGTATACAACATAATGGCGTGACATATATATATTGGGAAATGATCACCAAAATAAGTTTAGTTAACATCCATCATTTGCTGGGGCACCTGGGTGGTTCAGTGGGTTAAGTGTTGGCCTTCGACTCAGGTCATGATCTCAGAGTCCTGGGGTAGAGCCCCGTCATGTCCCTCTCCCCACCCCCACTCGTGCTCTCTCTTGCTATCTCTCTCAAATAAATAAATAAAATCTTTTTGAAAAATTCATCATTTCCTGTAGATGCGAGAGAAAAAAAGAGAAAGAGAAATGGTTTTTTCCTCATGGTGAGAACGTCTAGGATGTATTCTCTTAGCAACTTTCAAATATACCATACAACGGTGTGAACTTAATCACCACGTTGTGGTACGTGATATTCCCAACGTTCATTTATCTTATAACGGGAGCAACCCAGACCCTATTGTTGGGAATATTCCTTCTGTGAACCCAACAATGCCAGGAAGCTCATCCACATGGGGCGAATGACATCCTGCATAGTGTTAGCTAGAACCACCTGTTGGAACTGTCATGGAAGGAAGCTATGTGGCAGGAGCCAATTTGGGAGAGCAGAGGTGGCATCGTGCCATGCCTCTGAAAGCTCAGCAGCCCTGCAGAAATTATATCTGGGTCCTTGAACACATGTCAGAAGAAGAGAGAAAGTAGATGGGCCTCCGAATGACATCCTTTCTCTAAAATTCTATCCTCCACTTGAGAAGAAATGTCACGAGAAATGTGGTCATGCAGAAAGGACTCAAGGTCAGTTACCCGAAATCCATTCCCTGTTTGCTAAATTTTTAAGGACTTTTTACAAAGCAGTATTTACTTATCATTTATCATAAGTAAATTTGACGGAAGTTGTCAAGCATACAAAAGTTGAGAAACTCATGCATCCCTACCCAGCATCTCGATTCAACAGCTATCAGCACACGGCCAGCCCGTTTTCATCTCTCCCTTCTCTGCTTGTCTTTCTCTTGTCCTCCACATACCCTGGATGATTCTGAAACAAACCTCAGATATCATGTAATTTCATCTGACATTATTTCTCTATGTTTCTCTAAAAGATAAGAATTCTTTTAAAATATAACTACAACCTTATTCATAACCACTTTCTAAAATTAACAACAATGTGTTGGTATCATCAAAACTCCAACCAGTGTTTAAATCAGTGTTTAAACTCTGCTGTCTCACTAATGTTTTTTTTTAATTGTACACATTTATACCATGTTGTTGTTTTTTTTTTTAACGCTAATCCAGGATCCACAAAAAGCCCACCACACATTGCATTTTGTTCATGTGTCCTTTTCCTTTCATGTATAAGTTCCTCCTCTTTCTTCCCTGCAATATATTTGTAAATAAGTTCAGTTGTTTGTCCTGTGAAATTTCTCAATTTTGGGCCTGATTGTACCCCGTAGTGTGATTTAAAATGTCCCTGGAGCCCCGGTTTCCCTGTTAACTGACTTGTCGATCTAACGGTGAGATCTGATTCAGGTTTGACTTTTTTTGGCAGGCCCACCTCCTACCTCTTATCCTTCTCCCTGTCACGTTAAGATTGATCAGTGGTTTGCGTGTCAAACTTTCATTCTCCCCGTGTCAGTTTTGCATGAGAATTGGAAGCTTTCTACTAAATGCCACGTGCGATCTTTTCTATTTTTGCAGATGTCTCCTTTCCCAGGAGCTGTTCCACCTCTACGATGAAATACGTGAGATTCTGTAATAAGCAGAATATTTATGTCCTCCCAAAATTTGTATGTTGAAACCCTCACCCCCCGTGTGATGGTATTGAGATGGGGCCTTTGGGAGGGGATTGGGGTTAGATGAGGTCGTGAGGGTAGAACCCTCCTGATGGGACTGGTGCCCTTTTAAGAAGTGACCGGAGAGGGGCGCCTGGGTGGCTCAGTTGGGTAATGCATCTGCCTTTGGCTCAGGTCATGATCCCGGGGTCCTGGGATTGAGCCTCAGGTTGGGCTCCCTGCTCAATGGGGAGCCTGCTTCTCCCTCTCCCTCTGCCCATCTCCCTGCCTGTGCTCTCTCGCTCTCTCTGTCACATAAATAAATAAAATGAAGAGGAAGGGGAAGGAGAAGGAGAAGAAGGAGAGACCAGAGATCTGGGTCTTTCTCTCTGACAGGTGAAGACACAGCAAGAAGGTGGCCTTCTGCAAATCAGGGAGAGAGCCCTCCCCAGGCACCAAATCGGCGGCACCTTGATCTAAGTCTTCCCAGCCTCTGGAACTGTGACAAATACAGTTCTGCTGTGTGACCCGCCAGTCCGTGGTGTTTTGTGATGGCAGCCCAAGCCAACTAACGCAGACTCCAGCTGAGATCTGACAGAGTACCTCTGAGGCTGAGGTCGGGGCCTAGGAAGTAGGGGGAAAGACCAAAACCTGGGTGGGCAGGGGCAGGGAGGGGCGGGGGTGCGGCTAATGCTTAATCCAGTGAGGTGGTTACTTGGCAAATGCACCTTTTGGGAAATCGATTTGGGGGATGTGGTGACCTGTTTCCAGAAGAATGTGTGCCCAGCATTCAGCATAGTCGTTTCCTAGCTGTGTGATCTTGGATAAGGACCAAAACAAAACTCTGTGCCTCAGTTTACCTGAAAAACAGAGCCACAGTAAACTTTCTCCCCTCCAAACACAATGTAAGGACGAAGTAACCCAACACAAGTGTCAGCTGCCAGTAAGTGTTCAGAAACACTGGCTATTGTTATTCTAACCCCCTGTTGTGTTGAGGATAAAGAGATAGCAATACGAGAATGCGTGGAAAAAAGTACTATACAAGCCCAAAGGGTTCCTAAAATTAATATGAAACAAAACCGTTCTGAGTGTCGATGGTGAAACCTGGACTCCCTGTAGCTGCTGACTGTCTTGGTCATCCCTGTTTGCCCCCGTGCTCTGCTGGTGGGGCCTGGAGCCACAAACACCATGGCCACAAACAAGACCAAAGGGAAACTGAAGAGTCCTTCTGGTTTGTGTATTCAAAGCTCCAAACTGTCGTTCCTTGTCACATGGTCCCATGGTTGTTTGTGCCATTTTGGCTAAACCTGAGCCAGGTCCCTGTGCCTGGGCAGACCCTGGTGACTGTCGACACGGTCTCTGGAGCACATTGCCTACCAGCAAATCTGAGTTTAGACAATTTAACAGTATGAGGTTAAGCTGAGATACAGAGAAGGTATGAAGGAAGTCTCCCCTTGGATGCCAATTGAAAGTGGGAGTGACATGTTAATATCAGAAACACTCCCCCCTAAAAAAAAAAGTGATTTGCCCGTGACCCTGGGCTAGGTACTCCAGCTAGAAAAGTTACAAATCTACGCTGTAAGGTGCTGTAAGGTGCATCAGGACAGGAATGTCTATGTGCTTGACGTGCTGCGTAACCCTGGTACCTAGCCCAGAAGGAGTCCAACCAATATTTGCTGAATGAATGCATCTAACGTGAACAACTATGGCCAAGCCTGCTTTGTCCCGCACAGAAAGCTCAGCCCCATCTCATCACTTCCCTAACCTCAGATGGCCTTTGTGAGTTCCCCTTCCTCTGAGGTCCTCCCTCGTAAAAGTGCACTTGTAGAAATGCTGCTTTGGATAATGATCACACGTGTGTCCTGTCTTCTGAACTAGACTGTAAACACGGGGAGAGGAGGGACCACATTCTCTGGGGTGTGGTTTTGTGGCCTGGGAAACAACCGCATTCATCAGGGCTCATGAGTGGCCTTCGATGAGCAGAGGCTACCCAGATGGAAGAGCGATGCTTGTGGGAAGGGAGGACGGCCACTCCCTGTCCCCACTTCCACCGTGAACCCCTACCAAGCATGTGGGCTCCTTTAAGGTGGCCAGAACCCTCCACCAACCACGACCACGACCACGACCACGGCAGGACAGGGCCCCTCCTGGCCTCCTGTCCATAGCGCAGCCTGAAGCAGCCTCCCAGCTTCCATGAACCATCCCCCAGCCCCTTACCATCTGGAAATGAGTGGATACACGGCTCCTAAAGGGTTAAAATCGAAGCTTAACACTGTGTATTGTTCCTGGGAGCAGCAAGACTGGCTGTGCGTGTTTAGACAAGAAGTTGGGGGGGGGGGAGCCAGCATCTCCCTTTAGGCAAGAAACATAGCAGGAGAGCAGGTTTTTTTTTCCTTGGCCTTGAGCAACGTGATGGGTGGGGCAACTTTAACAATTATCCAAAGAAAACCCAGTGGTCCCACACACTTTACAGCAGGGCCAGTTAGATTTCGTGGCCGGCAAATGTGCCTTAAAGTTTTAATACGGCACGTGTTTATTCCTAAAAGCAATGTGATGAAAATCACTTTGTTCCGACAGTCCTGATTCGTGGTTTGCAGTTAGTACTTTTACAACAGGCTTGAGATCCTCCTCCAGGCGACATTCTCTCTTTAAGTAGTAAGAAGGTGACAAAACTATAGGGGCAATAAACCATCAAGACTGAGAAGTCTAGGGAGGCCTGGGTGGCTCAGTCGTTAAAGCGTCTGCCTGCCTTCCACTCAGGTCATGATCCCAGGGTCCTGCTCAACGGGGAGTCAGCTTCTCCCTCCCCCTGCTCTTGCTCTCTCCCTCTCAAATAAATAAATAACATCTTAAAGAGAAAAAAAAAAAGACTAATAAGTCTAAGAACAAATATCAGTGTTAAAATCAAGTAAAACTCACCCCAGAGTTAATGAGACATAGCCAGTGATACATCATCAACATTGCACCTGAATGGTAGTCAGGCATGATAGAGGTCAGATCACCAGAGGCCATGGGTGGGGAGGTGAACTTCCTGTCCCCAAACCCAGCACCTCCTGCTGTTCACCCTCCCCTTCCCTATTGCCAGTCCCTGTAAGGTCTTTCTTGGTTCTAGGCCTCTCTAGTCTCCATCCTCCTCAGCCCCCCAGCCAAGAGTTAGGGAACCTCATCGTGAGACAGGTCCATCACTAAGCTGCTAAGCCCCTTACACACGTTAACTCAGTTATCCCAGCAACATGGCACTAAGCCCCACATGACAACCTTATGCAGTATTAGTATCCCCCTTTCATGGATGAGAAGACTGAGGTAGACAGAAGTTCAGTAATTTGCCCAGCCAGGTGACACAGTTAGTTGAGAACAGAGATGGGATTCAAGGTCAGGCTCCAGGGTCCACACCCACATGCATCTTACACCATACCTCTCAATTACACAGCCCCTACCTGGCCTCATGTGGCCCACTGTGGTGACCCCCACGTTTGTTTTCTCACCCCAGGGAGAATGTAGCCAAGAGGGTGGGGACCACAGCTTTCTTGTCCTCATATTAATATAGACCATACTCAGTGGCCTGCACATTTTTGTGCTTGGGTAACTTCTCAAAGAATCTGGAAAAACAATAAGCCCTCTCCATGTCGTTCAGTTCAGGCTACCATAATAAAACACCATAGACTTGGTGACTTAAACAATAGAAATTCACTTTCTCACAGTTCTGGTGGCTGGAAACCTGGGATCGGGACCCCAGCACAGTTAGCGNTCTCACAGTTCTGGTGGCTGGAAACCTGGGATCAGGACCCCAGCACGGTCGGGTGAGGGGTCTGTTCCTGGCTTGCAGACAGCTGCCTTCTCGTTGTATCCCCCAGGGCTCTCATCCTCTTCTTTTAAGGGCACTTATCCCACCATGGGGGGCCCCACCCTCATGGCCTCACCTAACCTAATCACCTCCCAAAGGCCCATCTCCAAATCCTATCACATTGGGGGCCAGGGCTTCAACATACGAATTTGGGAGCAGCAGGGGTGGGGGGGAGCATTCACCATCATGCAGTTTTAAGTTATGTTCAATGTTTCATCACAGTTTCAAAAGATATTGTTTCAATTGTATCCATAAATGGGTTTTACTTTTACAGTAAAACTAGTTTAAACCACTCTTTCAAATGTATCCAGTGTAAGATAAACATCCGAGTAATAGGAAAACCATCATCATCCATTTAAAAGTTACATGGGAACATTTCTCATTAGGTCAGGAATTTTCTATCACCTCTTTTTTCCCTTTTTCAAAAATGTATTTCCATTCTATCTCAATATGATATACTTATATATTGAAAAGTACTCAATGATCCTATTTCTCTGAACACAGACTTTGTGTATAAACTGAAATTGTGTTATTTACACCTCAAGGTTTAAAAAAAAATCCCTTCTGGGCAATTATTACTATAAGTGATCATTTATCATCAAACAACATATATAGTATATTTGGACAAGCTGTTACTATTGCAAAAGCATCTTTACAAGATGGACTGGGGCATGGGACATATTGACTTGAAGAAAGAGGCTTCCCTGGCACAGTATTTCAATATTGACCCCAGAGACGGTTTCAGCTGGAAGAGTGCACCCTAGTGAGATCCTGGCTCTGGTTATGCGGGAGAAGCCAAGTGTGCAAGACTGACCCAGCACCAGGCCTGCTCCACAGTGAGTTCTCAGACAAATCAGCTTTAGGACAGAGCTCATGTTCTGGAAACCGATTCCCCTAAAACCATCTGTGTCTCAGTCCCCTTAGCAAATCTGCAAATCTCCCCAGAAGCACGCATGCCCATTTGAAAGGTCCTGACTTCCTTCAAACTGTTACATGTGGGGGTTGGGGAAGGCTCTACCACCCACAAGATAAACCCAACATATCTACCTGGAATTCTTACAAGAAGTCTGTGGGTTTCTCGCTGTCTAGAGAAGCAGATATTGCAGTTTTAGAGCAAGAATTTGCTTCAGTCCAATGCACATGGGTCCCGTGTCCAAGCCCCCCCCCAACACCTCCTGGCACAGGCCCTCAGGTGAGATGATGGGTGGTGGTGCAGAATCAGGAAGAGAGAGAGTGGATGGGTGGGTGACCAACACTTCCCATAGGAGTCCCCTCTTCATGGCTGCTCTGAAGACCCAGCCCTTAAAAGCAGGCTGCTACTCTCTGAGCTCCAGACAAGATTCCTTTCAATCTACTTACCCAAGTTTAAGTTCTCACGGGCTGGTAAATGCAGTGAGCTTATTTGCAAGCCAGGGTCATATCTGCCTAGCAACCCAACGTGAAGACTAGAAGGGCTATAAACCGTTGACAGAGAACAGGCTGGCCAACTTTGCACAAAGGAATCTGTTCTCATGCAAATGACCCGAAGCAAGATGGCTAGAGAGAGCAGAGGGGATAGCCTCAGGAGCCAATTTATTTCCCCAGAAGATGTTGCGGGACTTTTTAAGGGCATCATCACAGCCTTGCCCACTGTAAATGAAGGATCTGAGGGGCTTTGCTGCCACAGGGTTACGGCAGACACAACAGAAGAGGCTAAAAGGGGAGCTGAACCCTGAACTTAAGCTCCTGATTTTTCTGGTTCTATACTCCAGACTCCAAGGGTTCTTTTGTTCCTATTTAGAACTAAACAGAGTTAGTTTTGTTTGGGGGGGTTTTGATTAGCATGGTAATGCAGTGCTTTCCCTCTCTTTGCTTTCCCGGGAGGAGTGAAAAAAGCAGGGGTTTTCACGCTTGGTCTCACTAGGAAAGGGACCAAGGTGAAGCCAGGCTCTAATCAGGGCGAAAAAAAGTCACTGGCTTGTGGCTGGCAAGACTAGGCAGAGATTGGGTTTCCAACCCCACCCCCACCCCGGTTCCCCAAATGCAGGTGGCAAATGTCATCTTTGGATGAGCTTTAGTTACAAAAAGGGCCAGGGTGTGCCTATAAATGTTGTGAAACGTTGAGTGAAGCCCTCCAGTGCTCTGTGCCTCAACTCTTCTCATCTGTAAAATGGGGATAGTGTCAACTGCAGAATGTTACCGATGGGGTGAAAGTTAGATCACATGTATGGCATTTAATAGTGTTGGGAACAAAGAAAACACGCAAAAAATTAATAGGTCTAATTAATATTAAAAAATCATAGCGATTTAGTATGAGTATCATCATTACAGTTATGACTCCCCAACAGCCAGTGCTTTCACTCTGGTCAAATACTCAGATGTGACTCTCTCAATCATTCATTCACACCTTGAGCTTTTGGCATGATTTGCTTAACGTTTTATTTTATTTTTTTTTAAAGATTTTATTTATTTATTTGACAGAGAGAGACAGCCAGGGAGAGAGGGAACACAGGCAGGGGGAATGGGAGAGGAAGAAGCAGGCTCCCAGCGGAGGAGCCTGATGTGGGGCTCGATTCCATAACGCTGGGATCACGCCCTGAGCCGAAGGCAGACGCTTAACGACTGAGCCACCCAGGCGACCCTGCTTAACGTTTTAAATCAAGAAGCCGAAGCACCAGGAACTTCCAGGACTTGATTAGAATCACTCAGTTACAAATAATGGGCTACACCCATAGAATCCCTAGACCCAAAACAGTAGATACTGTGCCATATTAAATATGACAATCCCATAGTGAGCACAGTGGCAGGTCCTAACGCACTGTGAGATCCTAAATCTCAGAGATCACACTTACAGTCAGTCCTGTTTTAGCACTGTTGTCATTTCAGTGATTAAAATCATTTTTTAAAAATCATCACTTGTGGATTCTTCGAAGAACAACTGGAAAAAAGGATCGCTTGCGGTGTGTGGGTGGGGGGAAAGTTGGAGTCATTAATCCGTATGGTAAGCCATAAATAATAACAACAATAAGAGCTAATGGGCAACGAGGGTTTATCACAGGCAGTCACTTTGATCTGCACTTTACAAGTATCCTAATAAATTAAAGCCTTCGCTTCTGGGAATACCACTATGGACCCCATTTTACGGATTTGGAAATGGACGCTCCAAAAAGTTACGTTACTTACACAAGGTTGCAAAGCTAGACAGTTGCCCCCTGGATGTACAGAGCGCACTTTACACCAACACACCTGCCAGCCCCACCTAACCCACGCCAGAACTGTAAGAGCACACGACATTTAACGCAGTAGACCCTATCGCCAAAGTCGTGAGAGAAATCAGGCAGCGACTGCAAAGGGCTTTTTATTAAAACTCAAACCGCCGCCCTTCCCCCGGCGGCGACCCCGCGTGCGCGCGCTCTCAAAGTAGGCTCTCAGGAGTTTCTGACATCAGAACCACTTCCTCGAACCCCAATGGAGGGAGCAACCCGTACTCAAGTCGACGGGGAAATGCAGAGAATAAGGTCTCTTTGCTTCCGAGCAGGTGTCGAAGTGGGCCTGGGTAGGTGAGGTGGAGACCAGGAAACCAAGTCTGCGCCCCCGCGGGCTCCGAAATGCCCGGGATACGACACACTGCTTTGTCCCCAGGACAAGCTCGTAACTGGTTTCCCGGGCATCATCTGCTGAGTTCACAGTGACCTTGGGATCGGGGACTTCGGGATGAGGGGCACGTACTCCCTAAACGTCCAGGACCCTCCCGGCCTGAGGGCTCTCCGCGAATTAGGCAGCCATGCACCTGTGTGCACGGCTGGGAGGGAGGATGCGCGCGCGCCCCGACCGGGGATGCTGACTCAGCCCGGCTGCTCACATCCCTTTCGCGCAACGCGGATGCTGTTGGTGTTGCTGCTGCCAAAGGGGGAAAGCAAGGCACTCGTAGCAGCCGGGCCACTAGCTGTCCGGGGCTCACTGCGGCACTCCCTCCCCACCCCCACCCCCCGCCCCACAAGGGGAACCTGGCGCGAGTTGACCAAAGGGGGGAAGTGGGCGCTGAAGGAGGAACTCGGGGTTCGCGGCGCCGCGCGCGCAGCTCACACCCAAACTGGAAGGAACCTGTTCTGCCCGGGGCGGACGCGGAGCCGCCGCAGCCGCGAGCGCCGCGGGGGTTTAGCCCCGGCGCCCC
>NC_048230.1:34069796-34086279 GCF_002007445.2 Ailuropoda melanoleuca | reverse complement strand
GGCGCTGCGGGCCGGTCGCCCTGTGCTCACCCGCCGGAGCGAATTTGCGGTAGGCTCGGGCCCACGCCCTAAGGGGTTAAACCTTTCTCATGTTACCGAGCGGCTTATAAGGAGGGGGAGGCCAAGCCTCCGCCTTATTGGGAGCCTTTTGGGGTTTATTCTCTTCCCTTCTAACTTGGTGAGTTGGTTTTCTTATTTTACATGTTTAAAAGTTTGATTGTGGGGTGTGGGTTTTTTTTTTTTTAATCTGTGTTGGGAGCTTTATTTTATTTTATTTTTTATGATGGGGGAGGCGGGAGGAGACCATTTCACATCTTAACATTTTGGAGAGGTTATTCTGAAAAATATTCTCTCTGACAGTTGGGAATGCCCAGGGCCACCGGGATGACGCGCTCTAGCCAGTGTGGGCAGCTGAGAGTTGAATGCCCGTGGCCCTGGCAGTTGGGGTCCGGAAAATAGCTAGAGGCAGGCTTGGTTTGGACTGCCCCCCGCCCCGGGTTAGGGGCTTCAGGCGGTCGGGCGAGTGGGGAGCGTCCGGCTCACCCCTGCGTGGATTTTCCGCATGAAGTTGCCTGAGCGTCACAAGAGCGAAATGTCAGAGGTACCTTCCCCAGGCTCCCGCGCGCGCGCGCAGGCGGGCCACTGAGGCAGCGCGAGGGCAAGTGGGAATCTCTGTGCCCCCCCCCGCCCCCAGCCGGCACACGCACCGGGGCAGCTAGCGTGACCCCGCGGAGGGAAGGCAGGGATTGCCCTGCGGAGCGCGGGTCCTACACCTTGACGGTCCGAGCTGTTAGCGCCTGACGCTGGTCCCGCTCAACTTCCAAGGTTCCCGGTTGGGGCTGCCAGCCACAGGAAAGCGCCCGTGTGGCCGAGCAGTTCCGTAGTGGCGGAGGATGATTTTGCAGGGGAAATGGGTTATTTCCTTCAGGGTTTTTTTCCTTTCCTTTTCTTTTTTTTCCTCTTCTTTTAAAATGAAACCCCCACTCTCCCCCAGCAGACAGGTGACAGAAGTTTGTTAGGTGGCACGTAAAATGTCACCAAACGCGAGGGGCGTTAGTCTCAGAAAAAGCTCCCCGGAGCCAACTGGGGAAGAGCATTACAACTTGACAACCTGGAAGCTGGTGGTGTTTGCACTGTTAGATTCTCCGTGCTAGCTCCTTCTTCAGGAGAGGGTTTCTACCCTGGGAATGAGATTTCTCCGTAATCTTACAGTTTTGCAAATCATAATAAGATGAGTGTCTTGTCTGCAAAAAAAATACCAAGTGCTTATGCCGAAATTTCGAAGCGATGCATCCTCCCATGTCCCAAGCACCATTACGCGGCATTTTTGGGGTCAACAATACATCCTGCCCCCGGGATAAAGAAATACCTCTTCTCATAATTAAGGGAAGGGTGGCCAAGATAGAGAGTTCCAGTTCGTAAATAAACAATGCAGCCAAGTGGAAAAGCTCCTCCTGTCTTAATGAGGACCACTAACTGTGAGTTTTCCTTCTGTGGTTTCCAAAAATGGACCTTCCTCAGTGGAACTCCTGAGGAGGACACTTAAACTAGGGGTTCAGGTTTCAACATCGTGATCTTGTCAAGTGGGCGAATCGGTTAGTAGCCAGTGATTCAGAGCTGCTGAGGCAGACCTCCAGGTTAGGCTGGGGACTTTTTTTAAATAGAGAATTCAAATGAACTTCACCTAAATACAGACTGGTTTTGACAACTGGGGCTGGAAACAACTTGTCGAAAGCTGTTCTCTCTGGGCTACGCCTTTCAGAAGAACAGAGATTGGCAGGCCATTTGCCGAGAGGCTTGGCTTATCCCAGCCGTCACCACCATTTCCATCCAAAGGCTGCGTTTTGTACTTTGCTCGGAACTGACCCTGGACTAACACTCTCATGGCCTATAATAATCTGAGGTTTTGCATTCTGGATGCCCCCAAATCAAATCTTTACTCAACAAATGGACTCAGAGTGAAATCCCCAGGAAGAGTAGATTTCCACGCCTTGGCAGAATCCTCACTTATTTAAGGTTAAGACAACCAGATACTCACTGGCAATACTCAAACTGCCCCGCGTATTTGGTCACTGTATTTGCTTTGGGGAAACATGAGGGTACAGGCGGGTTGGCTGCCTGGAACCCCCATTGTAGAATTTTACAGTTGGGAGAGACCCTCCAGTCCGCTGTGTCTAATCCCCACTTTACAGATGATGAAATTTAGGGATTAAGTGATTTCCCCAAGATTGTGCAGCCAGTTAATGATAAACAGACAACAAACCCATGGGCTTTGCCCCAAAGGGTTCGAGAGTTAAGAAGGATGAAAGTGTAACTCAGAGCAAGTCAGGCTCAAAAGCCGTGTGAAAAGCATAGACGCTTAGGGCAGGGAGAGATCAGAGATCAGGAGCAAAACTCTACTTGCTCTCCGACAGCATGGAATCAAGGAGCAAAGTGATTCGGCCCCTTGGCATGCCTCACCAGTTAGACCCCCACACAGCAAATCAATTTCCCTTTCCGTAAGCTAAGTTCACATCACCAAAAAAAAACCGAACCAGACTGTATTTCATACTCTGGGACTCACCGAGGCTTCTAAGTCACTGAGTTCAAAATTCAGGCCGTGGTTTCTAGCTTTGAGGAGGCAGACACTTCCAGCCAGTTGGCCTACGGAATGAATGGATGTACGAAATAGGAGACGAGTCCAGGGAAGGATTTATTCTGCAAGCAGGGACTTCCTCACTTGCGTTTTCTAAGGCTAGAGCTGGGCCCTGCTTCAGCAGCGCGCCAAGACTCCTACCTTGGCTAGGGAACTTTTAATGAGCACATACTTCGTCCGAACGTGCTGCCGGGCTGTGGGTCTGGAAGGAGCTGCCAACGACCCTTCCAGGTGCTCAGACATACAAAACACAAAGAGCTTCTCATCCAGTATGTTTCAGAAACCAGGTTATTTTAGGATTTTTCTAGACGGTGTCTTATCCTCAAAGCTAAATACAATAGGACATGCGATGCTTTGGAATGATAGAGGTTTAAGGTTTGGAGAAGGAGTGGGTTTGGGGGTGTCATCTTCCCAGTAATGATAATAAGAAACCTAAGAATGCAGGTGAAAATTCTATCGGGATCTGGCTTCAGGGGAGTAGCTCGCACGTAAAGCAAAATTTACAAAAACAAAGGAATCGAACACCCAGAGGGAGCTCAGAAAGTCCCCAGACAGAGAGCAGTCAAGTCTGCCATCTAACTAGCCACTGCAGATCAGGTCTAAGCAGGGTCCAACTACTTTTCACCTACATTGCAAGAACCATTTAGCATTTGCACTTTCCTGCTCATTCCCAGGTTCCCTGGGCCACCAGGTTTGGCCTGAGGAATCAGGAGATTCCTAGAACGTCGTGTCGAATACGAGAGTATGAACTACCAAAGCAGAATGGAACCTTAAAGAGCCTCCAGGCCAACCTCCTTTGACTATTGAGGAGCTCAGGCCCAGAGATGTGTAGTTGACTTTCTCAAGGTCACATGGTTAAGTGGTAATACAGTTTACAGAACTCTTTACACAGGGAGGTCAAGGAAGTATTTGTCTCTGAAAGGCATTCCTTACAATCTCTACCTAAGACATCCCTTTCCGGGCCTTTAGAACGCTGTCCCTTAAACTGATAGGGCAGGACCCTGGGAGGCAGGAGATCTGATTCTGGACCGTTTAGGTCAAGTGCCTTCTCTTGGGTTTAGTTCCAACCCCTTTTGCAAAATGAGTACAATTTTACCATGAGACGGACAAATGAGCTCCAAGTCCCCTTTCCGAGTTAACATTCCATAATTGTAACACCACAGGGCTCCCGGTTGATGGGAACCCCACCGTGTTGCACATCCAAACACAAATCATAAAGGGCAAAGGAGTGAGGCAGGCACTCATCACCAGAACCTTCTGCCGATGGGTAGATAGTCCCCTCTTCATACAAAAACTGCAGTCTTGTCCTACATGCAGTCCCAACGAAAAGATTCCGTCTCTTGGTTCCGTAGTGGTTTTAAGCTAGAGAGAAGTTTCAGTCTGTCTCTTTGGGGCCTTGATCAGTTTTATCCCAGTATGTTTTTACTCAGGTGGGTCCTGAGCGCTAAGCTCGTCTTAGGGCACCTTTCTGGGTTAGAACAGTCGTGCCAGCAGGTCCTTGGGCTTGGTTACCGCTTAGTCTAACTGCTTGTTAGAAATGTGCTGAGCTCTGGAAGGATGTGGCAAATGGTTTTACTACGCATTTCAGGCTTAGGATCCCTGTCATTATCATCAGCAGAGATTTAAGTCCATAGAGACAGAGACCATCCCTCTGTCTGTCACTGGAGTATCCCTGGCCCCTCATAGGCCTGGCCCCTCATAGGCACTTTGTTGGAAAACTAAATACCAACTGTGTGCAGGGTCTGGAGGCAGGAAAGGAGAAGAAGGTACAAAGAGATAAAGGCCCCAGGATTTGTTTTCCTTGAGCTTATAATTTAACTGAGCAAGTAAGATAAACACATATAAGTAAACAATACCCCATTACTAAGGGATACCTGTCCTATGAAGAGAACCCCCTAGGTTAAGTGGGTCAGAGGAGGCATTGTGGAAGAAGGAAGATTTGTTGGAGTGGGGCCCGACAGGTGCCAGCTGTATGGTGGGGGGGGGGGTGTGTGTGGCCATAGACAAGGTAGTTAGGGATGGGAGGGCAAGGAGGAGTCCATTTGGACCAGGGCCTGAGTCGAGTCTTAGAACTGGAAGCGAGAAGGCTACAAAGAGAGGGTGGGGTCCAACGATGAAGGCCTTGAAAGCCAGGCTAATCCATGGGTTTTCTTTATCCGTCAGAAAGAGGCACGCCACTGAAAAAGACTGAGCAGAAAAATGTCATAACAGCGCAGCGTTTCAAAGAGATTAATCGTACCGGACGCACGGAGCCAGTTAGGCTGGTAAAGGAGTCTGGGGTTCCACAAGGAAAAGCCCAAACTAATGGTCCGGTAGGGGGATGAGGTAGAAAGGGTGAAGCTAAGGACCTAAGCTGTGGGCTCACCCCACTTCCCTCCCTCCCCCCTCCACCTCTTCCTACGGAGAAATACTCCATAGTCGATAGACCCTATTGCTGGGGAGTGATTTTATTTTATTTTATTTTATTTTATTTTATTTTATTTTATTTTAATTTTATGTCTTCTAGATCTTAAGCCCAGCACTATCTCACTCCTCTGCCCCAGCTGCCCTCATCTTGGGCATGAATTTGGAAAGTCTAATGAAGGAGGGGCGTTGTGAAAACCTCATTTGGGGGAGGGCTCCCTACTTCCTTCTTAAATCAGCTGCTTTCCATGTTGGGGAAGACTAACGGCAAAACTGTGCCGTCAGTGCTTAGCCTGCATCTTGAGGCACTTCACTGCCCTCCCCCCGTGCAGGTGCTCTCAGGAAGGACACACGGACGCACATGAAAATGCAGAGGTCTCTGCTGCAGAGAACATAAGCTTTTTTAAGCATCTTATGCCCTATTTCACACAATCAAATATTTAACAGTAAAGGATGGAAAGTGAATATACTGACTTTGAGACCCAGGCTACGGTGGGAATGGTGCCTTCGGTAGAATGATAGGTCAGATTTGCTGCTTTTTTAAGATTTTAGAGTAAACTCAAAATATCAGATCCTGCTCCCCAAACTTGGCAAGTCGACTGGATGGACGAGGTTGTGTCCTCTTATTTTTCAGTTGCCCTGCATTATCAATAAAACCTGCCTTAGTACTGAACACAAGTTACAGCCAGGATAAGGACACCCACACATCCTGAAAATTCACCCATATACAACTGTATGATTGTAGAGAATTCTTCAGTCCAAGTGTTCTAAGACTGTGGACTCATGTATTATTACAGATATTAATTTGGGGCTGGGCTAAACACACATCACTATTTCTTTTTTTTCTTTTCTTTTATTTATTTATTTATTTTTTTACTTTTAAAAAATTATTTATTTATTTTTATTATGTTCAATTGGCCAACATACCGTATCACTGTTTCAAAATGCGTGTTGTGGCAGGGGCTCTGCATGTGTGTGCTAGACACAATGGGGAAGACTCAAGTTCACCCGTCCTCCCTCCAGTGTTAAATACAGTGTTTCCCCTTACTAGTGGTGTTATGGGCACAAGTCTGTTCCGACATTTGTTGTAGTTCAGATGGAAAAGCATATTAAGGTCAGGGGTACCTTGATTAGGTTAACTGGCTGCCTGGGGCCTTGCAAATTTGTAGTGCTTTCTTTGGTCACTGTATTCTAGAGTATTTGTCAATTGCTGATACATCAAGTGATGATTGACTTCGAGGAACTTACTCTTGCTAAACAAATTCCCAGAAGACAGAGTTCTCACCTGTAGTTTCCTCCACAGGGGACACCAGATCACAATCACAATATTGACTGAGTGGGAAACGGGATCAGTGATCTGAATGGCTAGTAGCATCAAGCAGAGAGGCATAGGGTGTCTATAGGATGTCTATAGGATGTCGCAAACACTTATCCCATAGAAGGTGCGAGATCGAATGTCAACGTTGGCCTCTTAGCCTCCCAGGTTCTAGGCTTCATTTCTGATCAACATGCCTTATGATCAGTGCAAGCTTCCTTTACCTAACTTGTCTTCAGGTGCAGGTCAGCATCAAAACTTGGGTCTGGTGGCCATTCTCTGTCCCTTGGGGTGCTTCTACCTATGCCATTCTGATTCCTTTTGTTTTTCCCATTTATTGTCACAGCTGAGAAGTCTTACTTCCAAATTCTTCCGGGGCTCCATATACAATACAAATACAAAAGAATTTGGAAGTGCGCTTCCCAGCTGTGACCGTTAAATAAATATGTAATTGTTACCCAAAGACTTTATAGTACCTGCATATTAATTAAATATTCATCACCCTAAGAATTGTGGTAAGTAGTGCTTGTCTATTATCGTTGACTCAAGAGTAGCGGAAACAGCAACCCTCACGCTATCGCTAGTCTGAATGTTTTTTTAATGTTTTATTTCAGATTAAGAATGACCCAAAAGACATCACAGCTTTGTTCCGGAGCCAATGTTTATACTCAAGTGCCTGATGGAGGATGGGGCTGGGTGGTAGCTGTCTCTTTTTTCTTCGTTGAAGTCTTTACCTACGGCATCATCAAGTCATTTGGCGTCTTCTTTAATGACTTAATGGACAGTTTTGATGAATCTAATAGCAGGATCTCATGGGTCATATCAATATGTGTATTCGTCTTAACATTTACAGGTTAGTACCTCTTTCCGTTCAACGTGTAAGCATGTGCCGCTTTTCGCTGCTTCACTGCGTAACGGTACCGTCCCGTTTGCCATGCATTTCCTTCTGTGACCTGTGGGCCCTTTCCAGCCTCCAGTGAGTGACGTGGTTTTCAGGGGTTTGGGGATGGCAAAAAAACAAGAGGTGCCGAAGGAAAAGGCCTTCTTTCCTGCTCTGATGGCCTCTAGTGTATACACACATGCATTAAACACCTACTGTATGCACACTCTTAGGACATGGTAGATGACTCTGAGGCCAGCAGTAAACCCCATTCTGTATCGTCATTTTCTGAAGAAGCACCAGCAAAAGCACTTGGCGTCCTAGGCCCTGGTCTCATAAACACATGTGTGGCAAACAGGCTCGGCACATGACATGTGAGTACCTGAGGAAAAAGAGGGGGCGTGAAACAGGATGGAATGTGAAATGACAGACCTCATCCAGAAGGGACACTCTGAAATCCAGACACCTGCTTCCCTGAAGGATGTCACTGGCCAGCCACTGTGCAGGACTCCCACGTCCAACAGCGTCGGAGGAAACGGGGTTTGAGGATAACTTGTCACATGCTCATTCTCGCTGGGTCCCCTGTGGGCCTGAATCTCACGATGGTCCAAGGGTCCATCTGCCAGGGGCCACACCAAGGGCTTCCGAGAAAACACGGCTATTGAACTCATCTCAGAAAGCTACCGGGGCTGACCTTGCACTTCCTTGACTTTACCCTAATATCCTGCCAATGGAACTCTTACCTCTAAACTTTTCTTTCTTTAATTCTAGTTAGTTTTCAGCCATATAATGTCTTAAAGAGGCAGCTCCCCTGTTCTTTTCCTATCGAGTAACAAGCTTCTCTTACTATTCCTAATTCTCTGTCTTGCAGGCTTCATCAAAAAGTTCCTACTTATGGTTTAACTGAATATTAAGATACTTAATTTTTTAATTGTGGAAAATTGACTTTCTTGGAGAGATAACTGAAGTGACTTAGAACTAAAATATTACCTTTGGTAATCTAAATAAAAAGAAAATGCCAAAGCTTTGCTTTGAGCTCTTTTATAACCAAAAAGAACAGTACGGTCAACAAGAAATTTCCAGTTAATACTATCATACCAGAAAATAAGTCTCCCAAATGCTATTATTATAGTAGTTAATGCTTTGAGCCAACATGCTACCTAAAACTGGCAAGAGTGGTTTCATTATGAGCTATATTCAATGTTGGTTCATATTCTGCTAACATAAGGGTTATGTATGCACCAACCCCAACAAAATTTAGTCCTTTTTTTCCCCCTTCTCTATCCAGCATGTTCTCTCTTGCTCTTTTACCCAATTCTCAAAGGTTCCCTCATCTCTCTATATTCCAGGCAGTGTCGGGGTCAGCCTAAGTAACATATCACCAGGAAACGAATTTATCAGACTTAAATGTTCTGCAGAATATGGAGTAGAGACGCTAAATGAGAGCTAATCCATCAGCCACTCGGAATTATCTATCCTATGGCTATCCTCCTTTTGGGGTGTTCAGGAGAATGCACTGTACTTTCATATCATTTTCAGAAAAGTCAAATGAAACTGAGCTAGAAACTGACCCGAAATGGAGGTTTTTTTTTTGAAAAGGGGGGAATCCGAAACAGTGACTATAGAAAAAGGAAACGATTCAAGCCATCATGGGAAACCCATTTTTATGACAGAATAACATACATTAAATGCATATCTAACTTTTTAGGTGCTCCTGGTGAGTTCATGTCGCTTTCATCTAAAAATATCAGTATAGATTTTATACTGTTATTCTGGCTTTCTCTTTAAGAAGCCCAAAGAATACACTGTCCAGTTGAGCAAATATAACCATTGCATAAAATGCATTATATATATTGCACATCATCTCCCATGTTTAAGACTTAAGAGAAGGAATCTTCTTTTTTTTTTATTTTTAAGATTTTATTTATTTGAGAGAGAGAGAGAGAATACCCACAAGAGAGCATAGGGGGAGGCAGGCAGAGGGAGAGGGAAAAGCAGACTCCCCGCTGAGCAGGGAGCCCCACACGGGGCTCAATCCCAGGACCCTGGGATCGTGACCTGAGCTGAAGGCAGACCATTCACTAACTGAGCCACCCAGGCGCCCCAAGAAAAGGAAATCTTAAGAAAGCTAATGCTTATGCCTTTGGAGCTAAAATATCACATTACGGAGGCCCCTGGGTGGCTCAGTCGGTTGAGCGTCTGATTCTTGCTTTCAGCTCAGGTCCTGATCTCAGGGTCGTGAGATCGAACTCCATGTCGGGCTTGGTCTCGGTGTGGAGTATGCTTGCGCTTCTTTCTCCCTCTCCCTCTGTCCACCCCCACCCCTTGCTCTCTCTTTCTAAAAAATAAATAAAATCTTAACATAAAAAATAAAATACCCCATTCTGGTCCTTATGTGCAGCTCCCCTCTCTGCTGTCCTGAGCACCCGTTTCGGACACCGTCTGGTGGTGGTGACAGGGGGTCTGCTTGTCAGCACAGGAATGGTGATGGCCTCCTTCTCCCGCGAGCTCTACCACATGTATATCTCAATCGGCATCATATCCGGTAAGTGTTGCTCCTGGGCTCGAAAGTTCTCCAGATACTCAATCTGAAGAACCAGGAAAGGGAAGAAGCGGGTCCAGCCCAAAGAGTACTTCTGTCTCCCTTTCTGTCTTTTTTGTTTTTTTTTAAAAGATTTTATTGTTTATTATTTACGAGAGAGAGAGAGATAGTGAGGGAGAGCATGAGCAGGGGGCCTGGAGAGGGAGACGCAGGCTCCCGGCTGATCGGGGAGCCCCACACGAGGCTCGATCCCAGGACCCTGGGATCAGGACCTGAGCTGAAGGCAGATGCTTAACCAACTGAGCCATCCAGGCGCCCCTCTTTTTTTGTTTTTTTTCTTTGAAATTCATTGTGTCTCAGATCAGCGGTTCTGAACTGGGCTGGATGGACTCCAGGGGTTTTGGGAACCTCCTCTCAGTGCCCCAGAGTTTTTGACGGTGTTCTAAAAAAAAATATCTACCCATGAGAAAGATAGCTTCTCTTTTGCATGAGTTTGTATCCAAAAGGCATCATTTTCACAAAGGAAGATGTGAATTTCTTTAGCTAGCGGGTATTTCCACATGGGAGTCCCAGGCTTCTGGGCCGTGGGGGAGGGTGCAGCAAGAAAACTTTTTTCCCTTTGAAAGGAGTCCACATGTCACTTACAGATGATATATATACTTAGTGAAGATTGGCACTTTTCATATATTTCTGCACTTAACAAAGCTCATTTATTTCCAAATACCAGTCTTCTTTAAAAACTATATTCAGGGGTGCCTGGGTGGCACAGTCGTTAAGCGTCTGCCTTTGGCTCAGGGTGTGATCCTGGCGTTCTGGGATCGAGCCCCACATCAGGCTTCTCCGCTAGGAGCCTGCTTTTTCCTCTCCCACTCCCCCTGCTTGTGTTCCCTCTCTCGCTGGCTATCTCTCTGTCAAATAAATAAATAAAATCTTAAAAAAAAAACTATATTCAATAATAGTCTGCCCATTGTGAATTACAGAAATTGTTTTAATGCAGAAAAATAGGGGGAAAAAAACAGAAAACGGTTTTTATACTCCTAGCATCCCAAAAACAATGGTTATAGCTTCTCTAGACATCTAATGAAACCTATTTTATTTTATTTTATTTTATTTTATTTTATTTTTTTGCTACAGCACCTTTTTCCAGAATGAAATTCTTGGCTGCCAGAACTTAAGATTTAAAAAAATAAACGCCCCTCCCCCACCAAATAATTTATAATGGCAGCTTCTTTTTTTTTTTTTTAAAGATTTTATTTATTTATTTGACAGAGTAATTTATAATGGCAGCTTCTTTTTTTACAAGCAGGGGGAGTGGGAGAGGAAGAAGCAGGCTCATAGCGGAAGAGCCTGATGTGGGGCTCGATCCCGCAACGCCAGGATCACGCCCTGAGCCAAAGGCAGACGCTTAATGACTGCACCACCCAGGCGCCCCTATAATGGCAGCTTCTATTTCCCCTTTTGCCCAGGAATTGTTTCAGAAATGGACTGTTTGGATTTCCAAGAGATTAGATTATCTGGTTGTTAACTTTTTTGGTATTATTTTCAAATTGTCATGTATTGTGACCAAATCCTCATTGGCACATAATCTTTTGGGAAACCAAAAATGTCTTTTTGGGGGCGCCTGGGTGGCACAGCGGTTAAGCGTCTGCCTTCGGCTCAGGGCGTGATCCCGGCGTTATGGGGATCGAGCCCCACATCAGGCTCCTCCGCTATGAGCCTGCTTCTTCCTCTCCCACTCCCCCTGCTTGTGTTCCCTCTCTCGCTGGCTGTCTCTATCTCTGTCAAATAAATAAATAAATAATCTTTAAAAAATAAATAAATAAATATTAACACAAAAATAAACACAAAAATCCCACCCTGCTGGGATCAGTTAGTATGGGGTTCTGACTGCTGTTTCCGGCTTTCTTTCAGGTTTGGGATACTGTTTTAGCTTCCTACCAACGGTCACCATTTTATCTCAGTACTTTGACAAAAAGCGATCCATGGTCACTGCGGTTGCCTCCACGGGAGAATGCTTCGCGATGTTTGCTTTCGCCCCAGGTAGGCAGACTGCACTCGTCCATGGGGGCCCGTGGGCTGGGGGGAGGCGCTCGGCTGCACCTGCCACCCATCGGCTGAAGGGTGACTTTAACTGTCTGCACAGGGAAAGGTTATTTGCCGTCTCTCCTCCAGTGCGTTTGTAGGCTCTGTCCTCTCTAATCCCGTTTTCGGATTTCAGACACCGTAATACTAATCCAAGTTGACATAAATAGGAAGATGCAAGACACATATTCAGTGGGAAGGCTTGAAACATTCGTTCCAAAATGAATAATCTGATGACCTGAGATTATTTGTACTATTATTTCTCTCCTTTGTTAGAAGAACCATAGTCAACGTGGATTTAACATATGCTAATNGCCTTTGGAGATGTGTCATGAAAAAGGTTGCTTTGGCCAATGTCGTAGAGGCAGCGTATTTACTTTCTTTTCTTTCTTCTTTTTTTTTTTTTTTTTTTTTTTTTTTTGCGAGAGAGCACACGTGTGCATGCTCCTGCACCAGGGGGAAGGGGCAGAGGGAGAGGGAGCATTTCAAGCAGGCTCCACGCCCAGCCAGATGCGGGGCTCGATCTCACAACCCTGACATCATGACATGAGCCAAAATCAAGAGTGGAGTCAGGCGCTTAACCAACTGAGCCCCCCAGGCGCCCCCACAGCAGCATTTCTATCCCTGGTTTCTTTGCAACCTCAACATCAGTAGGTGAATTACACTCTAACAGGTAGTAGACGGTTAACCTTGGAGACCCAGATTCATTTCTTACTCTGCTGTGTCTTGAATGTGTCCGTGGATGACGCTTTATTCAAAGGAGATAATGTAGAATTAGTTAGGGGTGACATGTCCTAATGTCTGAAGCTTTTCACGTAGTTCAGAAAAATGAGTGTGTGTGTGCATATAAATATATAGGAAGACGGGCAGGGAGACAGAGGAAATGTTAATTATTGAATTTAGGCGAAGGGCAGGCAGGCGGACACGTAGGTATCGTTCTTTCCACTTTACTGTCCACTTGAAATTTTTCGAAATAACATGTCGAGGGGCGCACCGGTGGTCTGTGAATGCCCTGAGGGAGACTGTGTCTTGGTCGGCTTTGTTCCTTAGCATGGGGCATCTCCCTGGTACCTGGTAGGCGCTCAAGAAATGGGAAATGGAGAAAGGAAAATTGCACCCATTTTCGCCAGATGTGTGTAAAGCTTTTCCAAATCCCCAAGCCTAGGGGTGCCTGGCTGGGTCAGTGGGTAGAGCCTGCGACTCTTGATCTCTGGGTTGCGAGTTCAAGGCTCACGTGGGGCGTGGAGCCTACTTAAAAAGCAAATTAAATAAATTTTTAAAAAAAGCACCCAAGCCTGAAATATTTTGCAATTTGAAGTTTGCCACATGAATGGGAGGAATGGGAGATACAGAAACATGCAAAAAAAGTAAGTGGCCCCTGCCCCCCACCAAGACATGCGGTGCTGTCTTGCTAAGCCTATCTTCTGGATGACTAGCTTAGCCTGCGTTCACACCCGTCTGCTCCCGAAGAATTAGACTGTAATAAAATTCTACTGAATATCATTTAACCTTTCTGGGTTGATGACGAAGATGCTTCCAGGGTCTCGCGAGGCCTGCATATATCGGTTGTCCCTGTGGGGCTTTATGCTTCCTGTGGCTGGCGCCCCAAACTCCCCTTCCGCTGTCCAGCAGCCGAGACCCTGGTGAGCAGCCGAGGCCCCAGCTTACTGGCAGGACAGGGCAGGACGCAGGTAGTGAAGGGCAGTCCGCGGAGCGAAAAACATAGAACCATGGCATCATTTCATTCTGGGATCATCGCGAGCTTCTGGGTCTCCGTTTATCTTTTTACTTAATCCATCACTACTAAGGCTCGCATGAGCGCAGGGACAGTAAGCGAGCTCAGAGGTGGGAAATTCTATTTTTAGAAGGCCAGAGGGTAATTAGCGTGGCTTTCACGGGACTGTAAGGCTCTGTCCGCACCCCTCAAACGTGTGGTCCCAGCACAGAAGCCCACGCATGGCGCACCGCCGAGTGAGCCTGGCTGTCCTCCAGTGGGGCTTTGTTATCAAAGACAGGCCGAGGATTGGGTTTGGCCGGCAGGCTGCTGTTTGCCAAACCTGCAAGTAGGTCACCGACTTCTTTCATGTCTTACGCCTCCACCTGGCAAAGCGCCCCCTCCCAAGCTCTTTGGGAGCCCTCGGCCACCAAGCGTTGCTTTACAGCTCATCGTCACTGTGCCCGTTTCCTCCTTCCCTGGTTCCTAAGAGCATCAACACCTGGGATAAAGGAGATAGGCAGCTGGACTGCATTCACACCACTGGGTACATTTTTACAGCCATCGTGACGAAAGCTGAATCCCCATTTGGGCTGGGTATGTTCTCCTGGGTCTTGAGTCCGTTTTGACCTTCGATTTTATTTCCCCTCCGCTCCCGCCTTATTCCAGCAATCACGGCTCTGAAGGACAACATCGGCTGGAGATACAGCCTCCTTTTTGTGGGCTTGCTGCAGTTGAACATCGTTGTCTGCGGGGTGCTGCTAAGACCAATTATCATCAGAGCACCAGGGTCCCCAAAAGCAACCGCCCACGAGAATCGGAAAGACGTGCAATATATGCTCGAAAATGAGAAAACACGCACCTCGCTAGACTCCATTGACTCAGGAGTAGAACTCACTACCTCACCGAAAAATGTGCCTAGTCACGCCAACACAGAACTGGGGCCGAAGGCCGACACGCAGCAGATCCTGGGGAAGACGAGCTCCAAGCCCGGCGATGAGAAAGCCCCTTTACTGGACTTCTCAATCTTGAGAGACAGAAGTTTCATCTGTTACGCATTATTCGGTCTCTTTGCAACACTGGGGTTCTTTGCACCTTCCCTGTACATCATTCCCTTGGGCATCAGTCTGGGCATTGAGCAGGAGCGAGCTGCTTTTTTGTTATCCGCGATGGCCATTGCTGAAGTTTTTGGAAGGATTGGAGCCGGTTGCGTCCTCAGCAGAGAGCCCATTCGCAAGATCCACATCGAGCTCATCTGTGTCATCTTACTGACAGTGTCTCTGTTTGCCTTTACTTTCACGACCGAATTCTGGGGTCTCATGTCATGTAGCATCTTTTTTGGTGTCATGGTCGGAACAGTAGGGGGTACCCACATTCCGCTGCTCGCCGAAGACGATGTCGTGGGAATCGAGAAGATGTCTTCTGCGGCTGGAGTGTATGTCTTCATTCAGAGTATAGCAGGACTGGCCGGACCCCCCCTTGCAGGTAATTTGAATGCACAAAATATGTACCCTTGTCTACTCTCACCTTAGGAATTGTGGTTGCCTCTGGTTGCAGTCTAAAAAAAAAAAAGACTGCTTTTTATAGTCCCATAGAATTTCAGAGCTGGTAGGATTCGAGATTAGCTGAGCCAACTCCCTTGACTTATATACAAGGAAATGGAAGCCCAAGCATGTCAGCCAACAGTCATATGGTAAATGAGTGACCAGGTCGGGATTAGAACCTTTATCTGCCATCAAGGCTGCCCTGGGCTTTTTGCTGCCATCTTGCCTTAGCTTAGACGGGACCCCATCCATGTCTCACCTCATTACCCTCTGACTTTGGAAAGCAGCACCGAGGGACTTTTGTAAGTCATCTGCCCTTCTAAGGAAGAGTATGAGGGAACTGGGCACAGAGTGCACTCTGCAAATACTTGATTGATTACCACACAATATTTCTTGTAGGAAGGGCTGGGGTGTGCCTCATACCTTAGCTCTGAGACAGGTCCTCAAAAGTTATTACAAGAGAATTCTTACCTCCTTTAAAAGATCCCTGAAGTGAACCCAAGTGAAAATAATAAGGCTCTTCCTTCTCTTCAAAATATTTCCTTTTCAAAGAAGCATGCAGGAGCCCCTGGGGGGCTCAATCGGTGAAGGGTCTGCCTTCTGCTCAGGTCATGATCTCAGGGTCCTGGGATCGAGTCCCTGTTGTCAGGCTCCCTGCTTAGCGAGGAGTCTGCTTCTCTCTCCCTCTCCCTCTGCCCTTCCCCACCGCTCATGCTCGCTCACTCTCTCTCCAATAAATAAATAAAATCTTTAAAAAAAAAAAAAAAAGCAGCAGCAGCATGCATCTATGCATCTAACTGTCCCAACTTTTATTCTCTACGGGAACAGATTAGCCCGTGAGGACCATGCTAGCAACATGGCGGTCTCAGCCGTGCATTTGCCCTGACTTACTTCTCCCCAGTCTAGAAGAGGTGCCTACCTTCAACACGCCGGTTTCTTTAGAAAAGCTAGATAGCACAGAGAAGGCTGAGCCACAGAGCAGCTCCTGCACTTGAGGGGGGCCTGGGTGAGCGAGGGGCCCGGGTGGCTAACAGCTGTCGTGCTCTCCCCCAGGCCTGCTGGTGGACCGGAGCAAGATTTACAGCCGCGCCTTCTACTCCTGCGCGGCGGGCATGTCTGTGGCTGCCGTGTGCCTCGCGCTCGTGAGACCCTGTAAAAAGGGACTGTGCCAGCATCACCCTGCAGCCGAAGGACAGGCAGAGGGTCCTCGTGGGAAAGCTTTACAAGACATACCTGAAGACTTTCTCGAAATGGACCTCGGGAGGAATGAGCATAAGGTTTACGTGAAAATGGAACCAGTATGACAGGTGTCCCAGGAAGGGCCGCCACCCTGCTGGCTGGGAGGCGGGCGGACGGGGGAGGGGGGAG
>NC_048230.1:33991139-34069623 GCF_002007445.2 Ailuropoda melanoleuca | reverse complement strand
GGACGGGAGGGGGGAGGGGACACAGGGAGAGATGGGGGACTATCCACTCTCCCCACTTTTAAATCTACATTTTAAAGGGAATGTACATGAAACTACCACCAACCTCCTTTTTTTTCCCCCCCTTTTAAGTTTTCCTTTTTGCTTGTTTCTTAAGCCAAAACAGAAACAACCCAGCACTCTTCTGTAGGTAAGCCTGGTCGTGTTCAGTAGCAACACAGAGATACAAAGAAGGACCTGTGGCTCACATTCCGATTTTAAAATAGTGACGCGAATTGGTAAAGTGGTTTTAAGAGCTCTCACATGTGATAAACGACTATCTTACAAAAGGACAGCTAGCCCAGATCCCTGATATGAAATCGGCCACCCAAAACAAATAAACAAAACTGAAATCATTTTTTAAATTTCTCATTTTCAGAAATATGAGCAAATTGCTGAACACCCCTTGGAAAACACTGAGGTCTCCATTCACGAATGGTGGCCTCTCCGTTTTTCAGCTATTCCGTGGGAATGAAGTACAGTTTAACACCAAGCATTTGGCGAATAAACAGAAATTTTTTTTTAAAAGATCTATAACTTGAACTTCATAAATGTGAAGATTACCACTTCTTTTTATGGCCAGTCATTACCAGAAGTATTTCAACACAGAAGATAGAGAATGACATTCAAAAATGTGTTTCCTGTTGCTTTTAATTATTCAGAAATATGTGACTATAGTGTCTTTAATTTAAACCACTATTTATTATTAAGTTATTCTAGGATGATTAATCAAAAGAAATAAAATCTGAGACCTAAGCATCATTTTTACCTCCTTTTTGCAATCCTTTAAATGCCTCAAAGAATACTTCTTATCTTGTAAAGTCACTCTCATCAGAGGGCCAAGTTGTAATGATTCTTCAATCTGATTAAAGGCCACGTGTGCTATTTGAAGGGGAAAAAAATAATCGCCTTAGCTTTTTAAAATGATTTGTTTTATCACCTAAGAATACTTGAGCATCTCCTTGGATCGGAATTATATTTCATTGAATTGTTGAAGCATTTCTGATTTGTTTTTTTTAACAGCTCACTGTTGAAGCATTTCTGTATTTCACATGGGGTAGCGGAGGCATGTATTTTTACCATCGTGAGTGGCAAGTGGTGACGTACATCTTACGTAAACCTTGATTGCTCTGAGTTGCCAGAGTTATCAGGTAACTGGTCGCTGCTGGTTTGTGGTTTTTTGTTTGTTTGTTTTGGAGTTACACTACATGTATAGTATTTCTCATTTTATCATTTTTCTGTAAAGAGGGCAAGTGCAGCTACGTAACTTAGATGTACTGAATCTCACTCTCCAGGTGACGGTTGCTCGCTGCTCCATCTTTTATTTGTCTTTACTGTTAATTTATGACAACTCAGGGGGAAAAAAATATAACAAGCCTAGTTTGGTTACAGGTACCCACAAGCTTGAATATTTCTCTGCACTGAAATGAAAGTGGCATCGTTCATCACCACCTGCTACATTTTGTATAGCATTTTATCAGCCATAGAAATAGGACAATCTGGAAAACTCGGGGGGGTGGGGGAGAAAATGACTAAGTGTCCGTCGCAAACAGACACACCTGAATCAAGGTGGGTGTAGCAAATCTCTGTCACTGCTTGAGAGGGACTTTGAGCTTGTGGCAGTTTTGCAGACTTACATAACTTCAGCACTTTACAACATTTTTTACTACGAATGTTCAATACAATTTAATATTTATAACTGATTTCTGAGCAACCGGCTCTAAGTCCATTCTGTTAACTGCATGGAAAAAAAAAAGTATGCCAATTTAAGTATGTCAATAATCAGGTTTTAAATGTTTGGAAGAAAATCAAAACAGGATTGCTGATTTGTTCTGTATTCGTGACATTCTGGTACTTCTAGATTTGCAATAAATGTATGGCTTTTTTTATTAAGAGCCTGATTTGTGGGGGTTTTTTTAATAGACTCCTTGGCATTCATTGTTTGATCCAACTCAAGTCACAAAAGCTCAAGGAAGATTCACTTCAAATCAATAGTTTCTTTTTTTTCACTTTCTTGCAAAATCTTTTATCTCTACTAGAGACCCATTAACATTTCTGAGAAGTGTTTGTTGAACTTGATTATTTCTTGATGAAAAATACATGAATGAAATGAGATCATGGTCACCACAGAGTAATAGCTATGCTTATCAAAAGTAATAAATACTGGAGATGATCTATATCCAGTTACATACTAGTCCTAAGAGCTTCTCTAACCTCTAAGTAAACAGCATACTCTCCACGCCAGGGGTCAGCAGACTTTTTCTGTAAAGGTCCAAATTGTAAATATTTAAAGGCCTCGTGGGCCACGTGGGTTCCATCACTACTACTCACACCCACGGCATCCGTGTGGAATGCAACTAAAGATAATATGTAAAGTCATGGGCATGGCTGCCTCAATAAAAATTTATTGATGGATACTGAAATTTGGAATTTCATCATGAAATATTATTTTGATTTTTTTTAACCACATGAAAGTGTGAAAAACCCCGATTAACTTGTGGTCTGGAAAGAAAAACAGGCAGTGGGCTGGATTTGGCCTGCAGACTGCAGTTTCTGACTCCTGCCCCACACATCTGCGACCCTGGCAGGCTCCCACCAGTGGCACCGCTCTGAAAAGGAACGTCCTGACCGATCGGAAAGGATCGTTGTGGTCAAAGTGGCTTTGAGATCATAGGTGCCAGAGACAGGAAAGATCAAACAGCTGACGCCACATTAATTACAAGTTTTCATTTCCGGGGATTAAAGAGATTCTGCTCCAACCTTGTTGACTTAATAATGTTTCAGTCTAAATGAAGGCTACTTCCCTCCCCAAGAGCAAAATTATTCCAGTGGTAAAAATGAGTTAAGATCATGTGCTCTTTTAAGGCAAATCCACCCTTCATGGATACAATGTTTCCAAACCTTTTAACAAAGTTCAGTTTTGTCCTCCCATACTGTAATGTAGCTTTTGTACATTTCTTTGCCTTTCCTGCAGCTTAATACCTGGTGATAAAATAGAAAATAGATCCCGTGTCAGGGTTCCCATGCCCCACTTATCCATTCAGGTCACCTAGAGGTATTTACTACATTTAGATTTTTGTACTCTTTCTCAAAGACATTTGAAATCAGAAATAATCATGAATGCTTATTTTAAAAAGCTCCAAAGTATCGGGCTCGCTAACAGGGATTTAAAGTTCAGAGACCATTCATTGCCTTTAACATTCTAAACAGTTATGAGCTTTACTTGAAACGATCAATTTAAAGACAATTCAGACTTGTTATGTGGTAAAAGGTCAATCCTATAAGTATATGTAGCATTGAGAAAAGAGAAGTTGGACTTGTTTTCTGATTTGTCTTTGATACAGATGTTAGTCAAAGGAGGGCTGCAGTCTCCAACAGGTGGGCCAGCCACTGTATAAGCAAGGAAACTAGCTCCCCCTGGTGTTCGGCTTCTGTAAGGACTCCCGGGGGGTGCAGAAGAAGAAAAAGAGACAAGTTCAAGAACGCGCACCTCCGCTTTTCACGGAAGAAAAACTCTCACATCCAAGTCAAAATTACTTCAATGACTACGGATTTTCTAGAGGAAAAACTGGACAACAAAAGCGATTCCAGAACATTTTATCTATAAACGCATTTTAAATAGAGCTCAGCAAACACTATGGAGAGAAAATACACATTGTAGCCATGTATTGATATTATTTAGATACCTTTCCAGCAATTCAAGAAAAGCATGCCAACTGTCCTAACAGCCTACTCCCCTAGAATTCAACCCAAACTGTAAGCACCTTCTCTACACTGACAGCTCCTGTTCTTAGATCCATCTGTGCAGCTGAGCTCCAGACTCACACGCGCCCGTGTGACGGCACCTGGTGCCAACCAGGCATTTCCAACTTGACATGTCCTCAGCAGAACTCTTGACCCTCCTCCCCAAACCTGCTCCTCCACAAATCCTATTGGCTTTACTTTCTAAATATATCCAGAACCTACTTGTGCCAATTCCACCAGTACCCCTGATCCAAACCAGTATCATCTTAGCTGTATTACTGCAATCATCTTCTAGCTGGTTTGCCCAATCCCGCTATTGCTTGAATTTTCCTGCTTTGATTTTTCATATAGAAACCTTACGATAATCCTTTGAAGGTACAAATCAGTCACGACCACATTTAAAACCTAAAATCCCTAACAATGGGTTCTCCATGAGCTGCCTGCTCTTTCTTCCTTGCTCCCTGCTGTTCTAACTGTATGGCCTTCTTCCTGTTTCTTGAAAACACAAGCCTCATCCCTTAGCATCTGTAGTTCCCTACGATGTGTACATGACGGGACCCTTCAGTTTGGTCTCCTCCAAATGTTCCTGAGGAGGCATTCCTGACTATCCTATCCAAAACAGTCCTTGTTTCTACCCTTTACTCTGAAAAGTTACACAAGTATTTGCTTTCACTCATTAACCAGTTCTCCTCCATTTGCACCTTAAGGCAGTGGTTTTTTTGGTTCACTGCAACATTCCCAAGGCTTTTGAGCAGGGCCTGGCACATAGCAGGTGGTGCTCCAAAAATATTGTTGAATGAATGAATGAGTTCATTTCTCATTGGCTTTTTCAAGAGGAAAGAATATGGTGTGGATTTACAGGTACAGCTCAAGACAGTCTGGTGCTGCTAGAAAGCCTCTGGGTGGCCCTAAGACACTGAATGCACTGTGATCCGAGCCTCCTGGCCCAGCCGCTGAGGATGGGTTTCTAAGTGCCGGGCAGGAATGCTGTAGGAGCCAATCAGCTGTTAAGGAAGAAAACATAGATCCATCCAGAGACTAAACAAACTGCGGGAAGAAATTACCCCAGGGTAGGGATGCAGATGGAGGCCTCAGTTTTAACATATTGTTGGAGCAGATTTTGTTTTAACTATTAACCTATTTTCCAGTAGACTTTTATTTTTATGATCCCCCCCTTTTTTTTTAAATGCCTCCGTGGGTAGCAAGTGCTTTTCCGGAGATTTAATCTCTTTTTTGGTGCTAAGGCAGAGCGCATGGACGGATTTCTCTGACTTTGAGCATCCCCAGATGGCCCCACTTGAATAGAAAAGCGGTTGAAAGAAAGTTTAATCTTATAACCTCTTCTATAAACAATCTGGGAGGGGGGAAATATCGGTTGGGTTTCTGGCTCGCGGTACTTTACTTCTTAGGAGGTCATGAAACAGAGGGAAAACAAAGCAGAATTCGTAATTAGGGAGGCTTGGACCCGGTCCATCTTTGCCGCTGGTGCTGCTGCGAACAAGTGGACTTCGCTACTGCAGGCCTGTGTCTTCACATGCGAAATGAACGGAGCGGGATGCACATCGTTAACCCTCTACGATTCTGCGTTCCAAAAAGGAAAACGCATTCAGAGGGCCAATCAGGCCCTTGGCAACGGGAGCGGGTCAAGAACAGTACCGCTGGAAGTAACAGCAAGATCTAAGAGCCAATCAATACAGGATCCTTAAAGTGTCCACATCCTCTCGGCCTCAATGCCAACACTCCCTGCACTGCTCGAAGACGCGCAAAACCCTTTCCTTTAAAAACCCTTTCCTATGAATTCCTATTCGTTCCGCTTGAGACGTCCACCTTCCCGGGCGGCGCAGGAATCCGTACCAACCTAGAGCTGTGCGGTCCAAGACCGTAGCCGAGCCGCGCGGAGCCGTCGAGCCCTCGCCACGTGGCCTTCGGGGCTGACATGCGCTCTCAGTGTCAAGTACACACCGGAGTCGCAACACTTAGTGTGAGAGGAGAATGTGGACCCTCTCCATTTTTATAGCGACTACAGGTTGAAATGATAATATCTGGGATGCGTGGGACTAAAGAAAGTGCGTGGCCAAGCCGAATCTCACGTGCCCCTTGCTGCGCGAGCTCACGTGGCTAACAGAAACGGGAAGAGGACAGGGGCGGCCCGCGCGCTCTTCGTCGTGGACCGGGCTGCTCTGGCTCAGGGACCAGAACGGCCCACGGGGCGCAGCCGCGGCCCTCCGCCGGCCAGCGTCGCGCACACGCGCCCCCGAGCCCGCTCGCTCGCACTCACTGCGCCGCCGCCCGCTGCGCCAGTCTGCCGGGCGCCGGCCGCCCGCAGCCACTCGCGCTCCGCGCCCCCCGCGCGGCACCTCGACCCTCGGCCGCGCGGGCCTCAAGGGGGTCAGAGGGTGACCCCGACAAGGCCGCGTTCTTCTGTCCTGCTGTCGCCGTTACAGGGCTTTTCGGACAAAACGTAGACGCTTAATCCTTCGCCTGACCCGAGAGAGACGGCTAATTCTGCAGGCGGCAACACGAACAGCATTTCAAATTCTTTGATTTCTAGAACGGTGTGTAGACTGTGGAAAACTACTCATTCTCTTCACTCTTAAATACCTTGTTCATTCAGCATTTGCAAAGCAAACTGCGGGGATTTCCATCTGCTACTGACTGAAAATCATTTCTCAAAACAAGATTTACCAATGGTACATAAAACTTAGTTGCAGTGAACAAATTATATTTAATTTAACCTTAAAGAAATTGTCCAAAAGTAAACAGTGCAATATTATACACAATTGATGATTGCTAGATAAATGTCTATTACATAAAACTTAACATTTGTCCAACTTTTACCAGGACTGAATGATTTGATTCTTTAAATACTTTTTTCCTGGTCTCTCTGTGCAGGGTAGGTACAAATGGACTTCAGGTCTTGTCCAAATAACTTCACCCTCTAATTTACACACCTAGCCGAATCTGAATGTGTAGGTTTGTAACTCGTGCTGACCTATAGGGCTCAACCTGTGCTTACCTTGTGGGAAAACCGAGGAAAACTGAACCCAGTGGACAATAATACTATGAGGAAGTAAAACTTGTGACAGAATCCATAAAAGCCCATGATCCCTTGGGTTCTCTTTTCATACTAGAACCACCAAGTGTTCGCCCTCCAATGAGTCTGAACACAAATCACCATTTTTCTAAATGACCTTAAGAGGTCCATCAAGTAAGAAGGTGAATGTAGTAAGGGAAAAGCATGGATTCCGTTAGAATATGTGCTTTCAGTCACACTGCATAAATAAAGTTAACAGGGAAAGAATTTAGGTTCCAAACTTCAAAATTTCAAATTACCTGTAGTTTTACCCTCAAGGTGAAGATGGGAACGCAGGAAACGCCATCTGCTCACTGGCGTTCAATCAAATGATCTGATCTAATTTCTAGATCTCTGAGATACACTGATCTCGCAAAAGTGATTTGTCAAGTCTGCGGTTTTTGAGCTGTTCCCCGCGGAGGAAATCCAGCTGATGTTCACAGCCTGACAGGCCATCATGGGCATTCCTGACACACCAACAGGGCACCCTGTCACACTCTTCCCTCAGGTGGACACTTTACAATGCAAGGTGTGAATGATACTCTGCTCGAAGCCTATAGGAAGAGCGCAACACTCACCAACATAAGGCCCGGTGTAACAAGTTGTGTGCAAGATCCTTCACAAACACTGCATCTGTTGTACAAGTCCTGTTAGTTCACATTCGGGGACTACCAGCCAATAAAAGGAAGACCAGGCAGCCCCCCTGGAAAGGAGAGTCCCCAGATGAGGGATGTAAGCGGAGGAGGTGACTTGCCTGGGTCTACAGGAGGCGGGGCACCTCTTCTAAAAAGTGAACCAAAAACCACCCCCTGGAAATGATGTTCCTTGGAAATCCTTTCTGGGGACATATACAGCGATTTTATAATATTTACTTACTTATCTGCTCATCCTGGCTCTCTTGTGAGACATAAACATATTTCAAGAATGGAAATGATGGGCTCACTACCACGGACCAGGCTACTAAGACAGAAGAGAGAGGGTTTATAGTTTCCAGCTTTCCAAATAAGCCTCATTTCAGAGTTCAGGTGCTTTAAAGAACGGTCCATTCTGTTACTTGGCACAGGGCAGAGTCAGTAGAGTTTATTCTAACATAGTACAGCATCCAGATGAAAGCATAATGTGCAGGTGTTTACTGTCATTACTCCTATGTGAAGGTCCTTATTTTTGGACAACAGCAAGGCATTTTATTATCCACTCCTTCCACTCCTTAAAGGCTTCCACGGGTTTGGGTAAATTCACATCATGCTCCCGACTGTGTTCTGTGCTGACTCCGGGGGTGTGAACAGTCTCGTCGTCAATCCACCTCACCAGCGCCTTGAAAACCGAAATCCAGATTCACATGTTAACGAGTCAGGACAAACCAGTTTGGGCAGGAGAAACAGGCTGGCTTCTAAATCACATGATCTCAATCGGTGACTTCTAGTACCCGGTAAGATATTCCATCTGATAAAGATGTTTGTGAGTATGGAACAACGCAGACTGGGTGAAGGAGCAGTTACCAAAAATACACACGCTACGATTACAACTGATGGTCAGAAGTGTGCACAGGAGAAAAGATGAAAGAGAAACACACGAATCCTCACAGGTTTTTCTGGATGTGAGGATTATGCTTCTCTCAACATGCCCAATGCGCCACAGGGCACTGGGCAAGTGCTTTCGAGCTGATGTGAACGTGGGTCCCTATGGAAGTGTGCACAAAGGTGTAGGCAGACACACGTATGTAAAGATCCCTGCGTGAGAAGTCACACCCACGAGGAGGTACGTGATGGATACGGACACGTTTGTGGGCACGCGTGGACACACGGACATGCCCACACGGAACAAGGTTACACACTTGCCCTCTTCCTTCTTAAAGAAACTCATCCTTTCCTCTGAGTGCGCAGCACACCCCTGTCCCGTATTTGGATAGATGAAGCATCTCCACATACACTTATGGTTTCAAAACAGACGAACTCCACCAGGCATACCAACAAGCAGCCTGCTCTCCCGGGTCAAGGTCTCCGGCCCTGAGCGAAGGGGACCAGAGACCTCCTCCACCATTTCTCACTGAGCTGCAAGTATAAGGCCCTGAGGCAAAGTAGTTTTTAAGAGGAGATTTCTTTGAGTGTTTTCTTTTTTTTAAACCACAGCTTCCTGCTTATCTTTGCACTAATTTCCTCCGATAAATTATAGCTCCAGAGTAGGGCCTAATAGAAAACGTAGTTTGCTACTTATATAACCACTTCCCCCCGTTTTCTTTCTTCCCCTCACTTACTTGGTATCTCTCTATTATGCTGAAGCCTACGGCGCACTGCAGCTTGCGCAGACAGATAGGGCAAAGGTTGAGGGGGCGCCGGTCCGCTTCCTCCAAGTGGTTGGAGCCTTGCATGAGGCATGCAAGCCACTGGCAGTGTCGAAGTCCAAATATGTGTCCGATCTCATGGGTTAAAGTCTGCAAGACATTCACAGCAAGGCTTTAGAGCGCCACCATCATCAAAGAGTTAGAGCTTTTTTTTTTTTTTTTTTTGCTTTTCAAAGAAACAAATTTATAGGAATCAACTCCCTTGCCGTCATCACCAAAACTTCAATCTGCCCAAAGACTTAATCCTTCATTCCCTAAATGTCTTACCACCTTCCTTCCTATACTTAATTACTTCCCCTGGAGCAGGGGTTCTCAGCCTTGATCCATTTGAAATGTTGGGTGGGATCACTCCCTGCGTAAGCACGGTGGGGGGGGGCGCGGACACCGCTGTCCTGTGCACTGCAGGATGCTTTGGGTGGGGGTGGCGATGGGGGGCGGACAGCGCCGTCCTGTGCACTGCAGGATGCACCACCTCCAGCGTCTACCCACGAGACGCCAGTAAGACGCCCTGCCCAACTGCAACAACCAGAAAGGGCTCTAGACACTGCCACAAGTCCCCGGGTGGCAAAATGGCCCCTGGTTGACAGCCGTGGCTCCAGACCGGTGGGATGCTTGTTAGGATTCAGATTCCGGGACCCTTCCCCCACAGATGCCGAGTCAGTGGGTTTGGGAGGAAGGGGGCTCAATCTGCATGTTAGTGAGCACACGGGGTGATGCTGATGTGGGGTACACACTCCAAAAACCCTGCAGCCTTCACACCCTAGGAAGGGGTACTTAGGAAAGCAGAACCTCCGAGCGGCAGGAAAAGCCTATGTCTCTGGCTAGGGAGATGGGGGGAGAATCAGGAGACGGGCTTTCCAAAGAGCAGGGGTTGGGGAGGTACCAGGAGCCGTGAGTAGAACTAACCGCAGCAGAAGGGGGCTCAGAGCCCAAGAGGAAGCCGTTCTTAAGACGCCTGAGCACGGAGGCCTCCACGAGCCACTTTACCTGATGACCACAACAGCTTCAAAGAGTCGGTTACCTTACTCATAGCAGAATTCTGGAATTAAACTAGTGGTGAGGATGTGGGTACAACAGCCAAAGCTGTGTGTCACTAACGGGACAGAAAGCCAGCACGTATACTGTACATTTCAGTATTAAGGTATCCACTTTAATTGTTTTTATTGATAACTTCAGTCAGACAATATCCACCAAAAGTATACGAGTGATACAAACTCATTTATAATATGACCTTACGGACTGTTGAGATACAATTTAGGGAATGAAGAGCTCTTTCAAAAATATTCCTGTTGCATTTTTTTCTCTCTTTCTTTCTTTTTTAAACGACTCACCTTACAGGAACGAAGCAGCAAAACACTGGTCACTTCAGGAATATAATAGTTATCAAAAATGGAATAGTCACTTGAAGATACTCTCTGCGGCTTGTTCACTCTGCCTTCATAGCGTGAGCTATAAAAATCACTGCCATACCTGGCAAAGCTGAATATCCCCACACCTGGAAAAGGAGGACAAGCAACAACAGAACGGGGGTAAGATTCCTGAGTGAAAAACCAAAAAAGAGAGCCTGTTTGGGCATCTAGTCATTGGGTGCAAATCTGTGCTAATGCGTTCACGGTCTAATATGCTTAAGGTTGGCCAAGACAAAGGAGGGCTTTTGCCCCAGATTTCCCTATCAAAATCTTCTTCTGCAAGCCACACTGCCCTGCCCTGTAAGACTCAATGGTCTTGAGATCAAATTCTTGAGAAGTTGAAAGTTCTGGAATTTTATCCGCCCCCCCCAAATTAGTCTTTTTTTCTCAAGGAGTAGTCCAAATCGAGGCCTCCAAGAGGAGCGAGGAAAAATGGTGACACACACACCACGCACCCATGACTTTACTCTTTAAGAACACAATACACAGACCTCTAGGCCCTACGGGTGAGCGAGGGCTCCTGCACGGTCCTGATGCTTGGAGACCGTGTGGGAGACCATGCCTTCCCACAGAACCTCCTTCCGCCTCCGCCCCCCACTCAGAGCACAGCTCTGCTATGTGGCTGCCCTCGGATGACCAGAATAAACAGCCTTGTAACTGACTTCCTGTCACACTGAAGTGTCTCTCCACCAGCCCTGCACGCACAGAGAACAGGGTTTGCTGCACCACGCATTCTAAAGGGCATGGCTTTAGAATGGGACTTGTTTACATCGTCATTTTTATTTATGCCTCTTTCCGTTGTTATTTGAAAGTAATCAGGTTTTTTTTTTTTTTTGGTTAAAGAAACGAATTCATTCTAAGTTTGTCCGATCTAACTTGATCCAAAGAGAAGGCTCCTCACCCCAACCTTTGAAGTGTCGCCTGGTATTTGATATTTAGAGAGAGAGAGAGCATTCTGAAAGTTAAGAAAAAAACGAAATCTCATGTCACAGCTGACCTCCTCTATCCTCTGGCCAAGCAAGTGTGGGCATATTTCCCTACAATACCTTTAGCAAGAACGTTTTTTCCTTCTAATAATCCTACAGATGGAAGATTATTTTCTTTAGTAATTAAATATTTCTCCATTTTAAAATCCCCATCTTTGTAAACTTGGAGTACAGTCACACGTAGTAAGATATTATCTCACTGCATGGCAGATCAGTGCTGCTAGCTTACACCTTCTCTTAGGCCATGCAATATTTAAGAAACTCACTAAAAAAGGCGAGGGTGCTTAAAGTAGAAACATTTTAGGAAAATACCTCCTGACCACCTCAAAAGTGCATAAGATAAGAGTAGCTAGCAACGTCCAACTCTTTCAACGTTTTTTTAATGTTTCCATTACTGTCAGGTTAACTATAAAAGGGGAGATAAAAATTTAGCTCATAGAAGCTTATTTCTGATAAGGGCACCTGTGTGGTCAGTTAAGCATCTGCCTTGAGCTCAGGTCACGATCTCAGGGTCCTGGGATCGAGCCCCCATGTGGGGCTCCCTGCTCAGTGGGGACTCTGCTTCTCCCTCTCCCTAACCCCCCAGCTTGTGTTCTCCCTCTCTGTCTCTCAAATAAAATCTTTTTCTAAAAAAAAGTTTACTTCTGATAGAAAAATAGCTCTTACAAAAATCAGAAAGATAGCAGTGGCCAGAGTCTCCAAGAGAGTGAGTGTGTTGATTGGGGGGGGGGCGCTCTAGGAATGTAAATGGAGAAGTCACCAATGAAGGAGTAGGGGGAAGAAGAGGCTCTATGTTGCCCTGGGCCCCCACCTCTAATGAATGTGTCAGAGAGGGAGATGTCTAATAGAAAGAAACATTAGTTAAAGAAAGGGCCCACCTACAACAAGCCCGGAGACACCTGGACGGCCATGAACTGGTACTCCGAAAGCACAGTCCGGGTACCTACTCCCCATCCCCAGACCGCTAATAGACGACCACTCCCCTAGTGCATTGGACATTCCCCTTCAAACCTGTCAGATCCTAGGGGACGGGGGTAGAGAAGTTACAGCAAAAATGGAGGGGTGAGGGGAACAGTGGAGAGGACAAAAAGAAAGAAAAAAATGAGGCAAAAAAAGGATTTGCTTCCAGATCCTTTCCTACCCGAGTATTACCATGCAGAATTTCTAATGAGTCAAGTTTACTATATCTCAACTCGAAAACTGAAGTCGACTTTTTATAAAAGTAAAATAACAAAACGTCACGAGACACAGGATAACTAAGGAGCTTGCACACTTGTAAATCGGCCTATGGTGACTCTATCTAGACAACAGAACTATGAAAAGAACTGAAAAACAATTAGCAAGATTTTCCTTTATGCTAATGCTAGTACAAACATCCTTAACGTCTTTAATTCACCTTGCCCCTGAACTACTGACATTTACCATCTGTTGTGCTGAACCCCTATGTAGATGCCAGGCTTACAGACACACTTTTTATGTATCAGCACTCTTAGGTAAACTACCCCAAAACGACCCTCTGAACTAGGTATCATTGGCCGCAAAAGCACGTAGGTAGTGAACGGCTGGCTGGGGAGGAACCCAGATCACCAGAAGCCACCCACAGCATACTACTTCCTGAGCACAGCACGGTGCACCTGAAATATTACAGCCTAACTACCAAAATGATACCTGGTTGGAAATTTCTTCCCTTTATCAACAGTTTCAAATACTCTCAAGTTCAAGAAATTTCTACCAACAGTGTCAAAAAGGAATACCATCTGTCAAAGAGGCCTGTCCAAAGACAAAATTCCAGGAGTCTCGTGGGTAAAGATCAATCATTGTTACTCCCACAATACAGAAGGCATCTCTAGGTTTCTTCTTTTTTAAGAACCTCAGGATGTGTCCTATTTGAAAAAAAAAAATGCACGTGTGAGATACATATATCCATACAAGTATCTAATATCTCCTTTACTCAATTCAAATTGTACAGTTGTTTAATTCACCTGCATGAATTTGTAGGTTGTGTGTGTTATCATTGATTCTAAAGGAACACCTCGTTACAGAGACAGGAACCGGTTCTAGGAGTTTCACTGTCAAGCCATAGAAAAATGCTTCACAGTAGCCCTTGAGCCACTTAATATATTCTTCGCTGATAATTCTGGTGTTTCCTAGAGAGCCTAGAAGATGGAAAAAATGTAAGACAGACTGAAGATGATCAAACATTCAGTCTTTACCTCCATCTATAATTAGAAATCTGAAATTAGAAGCAAACTCACTCTAGATTTTCAATAAACCTTTATCACTCATTGATGTGAGGATGAATTACAAAGAAACAAAATGTCCCCTTTCAAGGCATTTGGGTACAAAACTTCCACCACTGTAATGAATGTAAAAAAATGATCATAACACTGCCCACTTGAATGAGATCAGCAGCCTAGGCTATCCCTGGCAATAGCCCTGCTACAAACCAACCCAAATCCAGCATGTTACCAATGCATACCAATGCACTGTATATAGACACTGCGTTTCTCTGGAGATGGGGCCTTTCTAGAAGGATCACTGAAAAACTGCTCGAAGTCTTGGGGAACCTCAGGATGGGAGATGATCCAGTCTGATTCCGAATGCAAGGTAATGGGTCCAAACAGATCATTGTCTGGCTTGAAGGCTTTGTTCAGCAAACGCCTTTCACCAGCATCTAACTTCTCGTACTGTGACACAAGCGTTGGGTTCTTTGAGATGAGAGCTGTTTTTAGAGTCTGTTCAGAGTGCTGTACTGTTTGCATCTACCAGGAAAGCACAAGTAATCAAATATACAATGCATATCCACTCTGGTGACTTTAATCTGCCTATCCTCCACATACATCTCTAATTTCTCCCTAGAATAGAAAAACTATTGTTGTGTTTTTTTTTTTTAACTATTATTTGTACCAAACAACTGTGTTTCTTCCCCACTTCCAATCAATTTCTTGGGGACGGTATCTAAAAAAGTAAAAAGAAAAATCAAAAAGTTCACTCCTCCTTCTCCTATGGAACCTGCTCCCGTTATAAAAACTGTAAGAGAATGACTGACCTGATTTCCTATTTCCTTCTGTCCTTGGGGTAACAATATTATGAACTGACTCATTCGGGCCACGTGAAAAATACTCATCTTTTCCAAGGTGACTCAAAGATGTTCCAGACCACACAAAAAGAGAACTGATGTAAGTGCTGCCATTTCTGTAATTTAACTGCAGGCTGGTAATAGACCTCAGCCACTGAAGTTTATTGCCTCAAAGTCATGTCACCCTGGGGAGGACATCAGGTGACTAATCAAAAGCCAGACTCACAATGACAGGTCTCTTCCATTCACATCGCGTTCCTCCACAGGGCTCTCATTCTTTCTTCTGAATGCGTCAAACAGCTGTTCCACCACGAGGCTTTTTGAGTTAGAAAAGGAAAAAAAAATTGGACTTCACTCTCTGGAGCCTATCTTATTTCCCAATTCTCTAGATTTTTTTTTTTCCAGTTTAATGATTGACAACTGACGGGAAAATTGAAGCTAATGCCTGTTCTGGCTGGACATCAGAATCCTGAGGTTCCAGAGCGAGGATGCAATTCCCAAACGGAGGTCATCATTGTCAGAGCTCTGATACGTGCATAAGATCGTCCTCATTGTTTCCAACTGGGCTGGCTGACAGTTCACTTCTCCTACAGGACAAACTATCAAGCAAAATGTGCCCTCCTGTATCCTACCTACCTTTAGGGAGGTAGACTCCCATCGAAGTTTTTGCCTTACAAGGACGGGCATGCCTGGGCCTGGTCAGGAGAGTGCTGTGCGGGGCGCCTTCAACCCTAATATTAAAAAGGCAGTGTGAAAGATCGGCCTTCCGCCAGCCTGTCAGGTCCACTCTGGGTGGAACCGCGAGAGGCAGAAAACGATCACTTAAGCGCGCAGGACGCCTGCAGTACTAAAACCAGCACATCCTGGGCAAACCTGGACAAGTTGGCCACCCCCGCTGGTTGCTATAGCAACCCGCATCTTGGGCCGGGGCCCGTGCAACCGCGACCCGCTCCCTGGTTGGGGTGGAGTGGGGGATCCCCCGGGGAGTCTCGCTTCGTCTTTCCGCCCGGAGGAAGCCTCCTCAAAGGGCCTTGCTCCCGGGAGAGGCCCCCGCCCCCGCCGTCCTCCCCTGCTTCCGCCGCGGCGGCCCCGCCCACACCGTCCCCATCCTCTCCAACCAAGCCCCCAACCCGGGAGGCCACGGCCCGGATCTGTCGGCTCCACCGCACTGCCCTCACCCCGCCAGGCCGGGACACCGCCCGCCTCCTGCGGCGGCCCCGGCGCGCCCCCACGTCGCGCCCTGCGCCGTCCCGCGTTCCCCACCCCCTCTCGCCGGCTCAACGCCACGCCCCATCGCGCCACGCTCCGCTCCGCCGCTCCGTCGCTCCGTCGCGCCCCGCCCCGCCCCTTCGCGCGCGCCACTCCCGTGCCACGCCCCCGCGCCGCACGCCACGCCCCGTAGCGCGCGGCTCTCGGGCGGGTCCAGAACCCTAGTTAGAGCGGCCGTCGCGGTCTTAGTCTCCGCGAGCGGGGGAGGGTGGCGAGCGGGTCGCGAGGAGTCGAAGTCAGTCCCCACGGTCCCATTCTGCCCCCTGGTCCCCGCGGGACCCCTGGAGGGACCAGTGGCTGCGCCGAAGGTGCGCAGTGGGCCGCGGGTTTGAGGAGCACCCTCGGCGTGACTAATGTAACCAGCCGGGTCCAAAATAAGTCTGCCGTGACCGCAGGGTGACGTACAGCCCGGGCACGCGCCCCGCGGCCGTCACCCGCTGGACTTTCCCTTCTTGGCAGCAGCGCCTGCAGCGGCCCGGGCGCGGCCGCAACCGCCAAGCGCAGGGAGCGCGCGGAGGGGGGCGGCGCGGAGGCGGGGGCCCCGCCGGGCGACGCCCGCGGGGGTTTCTCTCCACCCGGGGACACATCCCTCGGTGCCGCCTCGCTGTGCTGGAAAGGCCGAAATGCGTGTGCCCGAGAGAAGAAAGGCGCGGGCGGGCGTTAGGACTGAACTAGCTGTGTGGCCTTGGGTCGGCTGGTTAACCTCTCTGGTCCTGGGGAAGATGAAAGGAGCCAGCTCTGATCCCTAAAGCCCTTTCAGCACTGGGAAGTGGTATATGAAAGCAGAGGATCCCCTGGCCACCCCTGTACAGCCCCTTCATGCAGCCCGGTGCCCAGCAGACGTTAGGACATAGTAGGTGGTCAGGCTGGCTAATGCCACCTTGCACTGCCCAGGATAAATCGCGACTTAATCGTCATCCCCTCTCCCTTCAAGGGTATGGGTCTCCAGCAGGCCGCCAAACAAGCCCATCCGCCCCTCACTTCCTATCCAGCTCAGTTCATTCTTACCTAGGTTCACCCCCATGCTCTCCACTCCATCTGACTCAGCAGCTTCCTACAAAAGAATCCCCCCAAAACCCTAGTCCACTATACGCCTGTTTCTTTACACCCCCACCTTTTCCCACAAGTTCTCTTCCCAAGACCTCACCTTAAGGGACACTCAACTTTCTTCCCTGAACATCACTTTTTCCTTCCCAACCTTCACTCAAAAATACTCCTGAGCCCCGGTTTTCATTTCCAAGCCCTTGTCCTACTATGAAAAAGCAACCTCTATTCTTTTGAAGTTCAGGCCATTTTTGCCATACTCTGATTTTTCTTCATCCTAATAGTCCTCACTCTCCAGGAAGGCCACACACATTTTCTTGATGATTTCAGCCCTGTCTGATGATTATCTTCTCCACCCTTATCCTCTTGTTGTTTCTCCTTAGAGGACCATAACTTCATAAATGTCTCATCTTTTTAACTCCAGTGATCACCTCGGTCTGTCCTTTGTTTACTCCCCCTGGATCTTGAAATGGCCAAATTCATTCTTTGACCTCAGTGCCCATTTCCACCCTTACCTGAACCCATTCTTTAGTAAAATGCATTCATATCAAGCCTGGTCCCAAAGTTTAAACTGAGAACATCAACGCATCACTCCCACTGTGCCTGACGTACTTCTTGGCTTTCTTGGACGTCGTGTGTTTTGACTGAATGCCTATCTCCAGACATCTCAAGAGTCAGTCAGTGCAGCACAGGGACTAAGATGACGGTCTGGGTTTGAACCCTGGAACCCCTGTTCATTAGCATGTGGCCAGCATTTTAACCTTATGCATCTCTTCCCTGGTTTGTACAACAGAGATAAAAATAGCACAGAACTTCTGTAGTTTTAGGAATCAAATGAGTTACTTTGGACATTTTACCTTTTGGTCCAGTGGCCTTCTGACATCCTGAGAAACTTCATTGAGCTCAGTGCTCACCTCTTCCGTAGAGCTCTCCCTATACCCCTAACTCTGCAACACAAAAAAACTCCCTCCTCTGCCATGTTCATTGCTTTGTGCACACTGCTATGGTTGTCCTTATCACAATAATCATAGCTTAGTTCCTCAGTGTTTCCCTTTCTAAACTGTGAGATACTTAAAGGTAAAGACTTTCATTCAAGGTATCTGGAACATACCAGATGGCTTTTCATTCAACTCATGTATTCATTAATAAGAATTTTTTTTTTCATTTAAACTATTTAAATTCGGGGCGCCTGGGTGGCACAGCGGTTGGGGGTCTGCCTTCGGGCTCAGGGCGTGATCCCAGCGTTATGGGATCGAGCCCCGCATCGGGCTCCTCTGCTGTGAGCCTGCTTCTTCCTCTCCCCCTGCTTGTGTTCCCTCTCTCGCTGGCTGTCTCTATCTCTGTCAAATAAATAAATAAATAAAATCTTTAAAAAAAACAAAAAACAAAAAACAAAAAAAAAAACTATTTAAATTCACTTCCTGGATAAAAGAAAAAACTTTGTGGTTGCCCCCAAGTTTTAGAAGGATACCATATTTCTGTACAGTTTCAAAGTATTTAATACTTACTGTTTAAAAAATTTAGTACCCCATGTTCGTTAAGCTTTATTTTTAGAATAAAAAGAATATATGTAATATGCAAAATATATTTATATGTAATTTTTCTCCAAACCATTTGAGAGTAATTTGCAGACGCGATGTCTCTTTACTCCTAAATATTTAGCATATATTTTCCAAACCCAAGTACAGTTTCATAAATAACCACAATACAATGAAAACACACCAGTAGGAACTCATATGATAATTGTACCTCTTCACCCTGCCCCCCCCACCATTTCCCTACAGTCTCTGAATTTTACTCACGGAGATTCCACTAGAGATCCACTTAGATTAGCAACCAATCTGTCGTTCGTTCTCCTAGTTCTCTGATTTTCTTTAAAAATTACTAAATATATGAAAATATTCCAAGTACATTTTTAAAAGCCAAATCATACTGAGAGGGTTATAATGGAAAATAACAGCCCCACCCCATAGGCTAACTTCCAAGAGGCTCTCAGATGTTTTCTCTGGTATTTTTGTCTGTATTTCTGAATGGGATGCATAGAATGAGATTTCTTGATCCCTTGGTTTCAGGTAATATCTGTGGATCTGTTGCCGTGATAGATGGGGACTGACCTCTCTTAGTCATCCTCACACTGCCCACCTCCGGTTCCCCGCCAATGTAGTCATCCCACAACTTTGTATTGACTCTGTAGTCAAGGCTTCCACTACAATAATTACTCACTGTTGACTACAGAGCCAGGCAGTGTACTACGACCGTGCTTTCTTCCTTTTCTTTTTAAAAAGATTTTATTTATTTATTTATTTATTTATTTATTTATTTATTTATTTAAGGTGGGGGAGCAGAAGGAGAGGGACAAGCAGACTCCGCGATGAGTGTAGCGTCCATGCAGGGCTTGATCTCACGACCCTGAGATCATGACCTGAGCCAAAATCAAGGGTCCAACGCTTAACTGACTGAACCCCCCAGGCCCCCCTGGGCTTGCTTTCTTGTAGAACTCCTTATTTTCACCTGGAGTTAATCATCATTTTATTTCTGTTACTTGATTTTCTTTTTTAAATTATGAAAACTCCATTTACCGGCCTCCTCTAATCTAATTCTTTATCGTTAAAAAAAAATGCTTCATCATCTCTGTTACACACTTGTCAGTATTTTCTGCATAGACTAACACGTCAGTTGTTTGTTTTTGTTTTCCGGGAGCCTTCCTTCTGCAGTTCCCCGTCCTCTGCTCCGCTCTGAACTGGTCCTCCCGGGGCCTGCTGTGTGGCTATCACCCTGGGACTGCAACGGAACTCTTCTCTGTTGGATCGTTTCTCCTAAATTCTGTGTCTTCCTCCTTCTTGGTTTACTCCTTTGGTTGTAGTAGCACCTGCCCTAGACCCTTTTAGAATTAAAGATACATAGAGGGGCGCCTGGGTGGCGCAGTCCTTAAGCGTCTGCCTTCGGCTCAGGGCGTGATCCCGGCGTTCTGGGATCGAGCCCCACATCAGGCTTCTCCACTGGGAGCCTGCTTCTTTCTCTCCCACTCCCCCTGCTTGTGTTCCCTCTCTCGCTGGCTGTCTCTCTCTGTCAAATAAATAAATAAAATCTTAAAAAAAAAAAAAGAAAGAAAAGAAAAAAGATACGTAGAAATAAATATTTTTACATCTTGCCTATCTAAAAATGTTTCTAGTCTACCCTCATACTTGACTGAGAGTCTCCCTGGACTGCTGTGGAATTTTAGGTTGAAAGTCATCTTGCCTCAGCATTGGGAAGGGTTTGTTCCATTTTTTCTCACTTTCGATGATTTTGATTCCTAATCCTTCTTTTGTTATCTGCTTTTTTTAGGGAGATCTTGGAATCTTCCCTTTCTCCTTAGAGTCCTGAAGAACTGTATGGTTTTTAAGTATATAAATGTTTTAAAAATATTTATTTTTTTAAGTAATCTCTACACCCAACATGGGGCCTGAACTCATGACCCTGAGACCAAGAGTCACATGCTCTTCTGACAGAGTCAGCCAGGTGCCCCTATAAGTTTTTTTAAAGATGTGACCCGGTCTGAGCCTTTTCTTCCCCATTCATTTTGTTGCTTGCTCAGTGGGCTCTTCACTTTCAGTCTCTTATCCTTCCATTCTGAGAAATTTCTTTCTCTCCATATTTGCTGGACGTGGGACTTTCAAAATGGATCCTCTCATTTTCTTATCTTTTCTTTAATATTTTTCCATCCATCTTTTTGTACTATTTTCTGAAGTTTTCATCAACTATCTTCTATCTTTTCTTTTGAGTATTTTTTTTCAAACACCCTATTCTTTAATAGCCAAATGCTCTTTCTTGCTCTGAATGTTTATTTTGCACCTTTTCTCATTTAATGGGTAAAATGTCTTCTCTTGTCTCTCTGTGGATATGAACTATGCTACTTTTGAAGTTTGGTTCTGCTGTTTCCTCTGTTCGGGTCTTTTGCTTTCATGTTAGAACTTTCCACAAACATCTGATGATCCTTGGCTATCTGTTAAGCTTTCATCATGAGGCACACAAAGCTGGTTGATGGTTTTGTGTACATGAAAGCAGATTATCCACTGGGGGTTCTCAAGGGTGAGCTGGCAGACAGCCAGCTGATTCACTGAGGGGAGATTCCCTAGCAGCTGAACCTGTGACCCGACCATTTTTTCCAAAAAAAAAAAAAAAAAAGGATTGTTTCCTAACTGACTGCCAATGTTCTGGAAACAGGGTGAGCGTCCCACTAATGACTGTGCAGTTTCTAAATCCTTAACCCCCTTGTTTTCATCCTCTATAACTTACTGCCCACAGTGCTTCTCAAGTGTCACAACCAATCCATTTTAACATGAGAACACATTAAGAGGGTTTCAGTCATTTACCCGCTAATATGAATTCATATTTGCTCAGTTTACTTTTCCTCTAGTCCTTAGCTGATATCAGCTGCTCTGAGGAAATGGAAATCTGATTGGTCAGGAAGTAGAAACAAGTAAGTCATTGAGGGTCACAGAGTTCCTCAGCAGAAGAGCAGCCCAGAGCAGCTAAGGCAGACTGGGGAGGGTCCTGTGATCCAGGGGATTCAGGCACTGGAACCTACCTGGATGCTACTGGGAGGTGAGAAGATGGAGAAGAAAATTCACTTACATTTAAATTGTGCTGAGCCAGGGCTGTATCCAGAGAGCGAGAGTTGACTTTCTTTCTCCCTCCAGCCCTGCAGACAACCTGCCCTCAAAGACCCAGCACCCAGGTGCTATGGGAGAGAGAGTACTCAGAGTGGCTGATGTCAGCTAGGGGCTAGAGAGAGAGTACTGTGCAAGGGAGCCCAAGAGCCCAGTCACCCTGGCAAAGGTAGATTTTAGGGAAAATGCATTCTGCGTTGCAAACAACCAACTTATAAATGATCTTTTGGACCAAGTCCTGCTTGCACACTGAGGCTCAATTTGCCCGTCATGGGCCCACTCGGGTGGTGCCAAGTCAGGAAGGCCATTAGCAGAAGTGAAAAGCAAGAGATCTTTGAGTCCATTAGGTGAAAAGAGGATTTTTCTGTCTTTTATTATTTATGATTCGCGGCTTCAGTTACTGTTTCCCGGAACAAATAAAATGTTACAGCTCTGTTTCAACTTACTGGAGCAAATAGAGGCTTATCGTCAATCACGTAGAAATTGCCAGGCGGTGTCTAAGGCTTTCGCTGTTTGTGGCCTCTTTGCAGTCCTTTGATGTCAGACAAGCTACTTTCTGTGCCTCAGACAGTTTCTAAAAGCGTGTGTGTGTGTGTGTGTGTGTGTGTGTGTGTGTGTACATACACACGTACTCGTCTGTGTTCCCTGTACCTGCCTTGCAAATGAATACAATCAACTCCACGAAGTGAATGAAAGCTGACTTGAGTTTTTACTTTAGGAAAAGGAGAACCCGGGGTTCCAAGGATCTCCGGGAGCATTCAGGATTACTTGAGTGGGAGTTACAGTGAGCATGAGGGGAGGGAGAAGGGCCAGGTCCAGGGGCCTCTGCAACCTCTGGGCCCCCCACCCCCCCCAGGGACAGGCTCCAGCATTGCAGCTACATCTGAAATTTTCGGTTTTCTTTCCCCTTCCCCTTTTTCAGTCTCCAAGAAGGTGGGGGGAGGAAGCCTGAATGAGACACAAATGAAAGAGGAAGTGTCTTCCCCTTTTTCAGTCTCCAAGAAGGTGGGGGGAGGAAGCCTGAATGAGACACAAATGAAAGAGGAAGTGTCTCCGCACTAACCAAACATACACCAGCCCACTCAATCAGTGACCTCTTTGGAAACACTGAAGACATCCTCTGCGTCCTTTCAGACTTTCCTGGGGGAGGGGACAGCTGCCTGCAGAAGCAGCCAGCTTCCCTCTGGTGGCCAGGTCACTGCGGGGAGCAGCCGAGGGAGTCTGGGGTGGGGAGGGCAGCGGCCAGGGGTTGCCAGCCTGGGCCTGGAGGTACAAGGAGCTCCTCTCATGTGCTCAGGCAGGAAAGGCCTCCTTGCCCTGCGGTGTCCCGCAGGCCTTCTCCCTCACAAGCACAACCCACTGAGCTCACAACCCGGAGAGACCCAGGCCGTGTGAACTGTGGGTGCCCCCTGAGGGGGCTTCCCCAGGACCCCAAGCCCTTGCCTCCCTCCACTCTCCAAGTCCGTCAGCATCGCCCCCGGCCAACAGTGGGGCCCAGCTGCTGCCAGCGGAGGGACAGGATGGAGGGACCGGCAGCCCTCTGTCAGGGATGTCGAGTGACGGAAGCAAGCGTGCGCAGGGGACCCGGGAGGGAGAAGGCCGCTCGGGCTGACGCTTGAGTGGTTACAAAGCTCGTACTTGCGTGCGATGTAAACACACATTCCTACTCGAGTCGACGGGACGAAAGACAGTAGTGAGACACATAGAAGAACGTGAAAGAACAGAAAAGTCGACAAAAGGACAAATCACTCCTGGCCCTCTGCCCACTGGCTACACTTGCAGACTCTTTTGTGGTGCGGACTTTTTCAGCATCACTGGAATCCTAGGAGACCTCCGAGGTCGTGCACATTGAGTTTTCCATCTATTCCTCTTATTCCAGGAAGAATCCTTTACATACAAGATGTTCATCACAGTGTTATTTAAAATCCCCGAGAACCTGAAAATGAACGTTCATCACTAGTATTTCAAATCAAATATGTAAAACTATAATCTCGCAGTACAGTACGATGCAGTCACGAAAAAGATTAATCTCGTGCTCTGTTTATGCACATGGCTGTTGCCGAGACCGTGCTGAATTTTAAAAAAGGTTTTCAAGGGGCGCCTGGGCGGCTCAGTCAGTGAAGCGTCTGCCTTCGGCTCAGGTCATGATCCCAGGGTCCTGTGATCGAGCCCCACGTTGGGCTCCCTGCTCAGTGGGGGGTCTGCTTCTCCCTCTCCCTCTGCCATCCACCTGCTTGTGCTCTCTCGATCTCTTGCTCGCTCTCTCTCAAATAAATAAAATTTTTAATGTTTAGAAAAAAAAGGTTTACAAAACAATATATAGCTTGAGCCTGTTAATGAAACTGCATGTGTGTATGTGCGTGTACAGGCAACGCTTGCCAAAATGTTAATGACGGTTCTTTCTAGAAGGAGGGCTTTCTGTGCTGTTTACTTCCTTCTTTATATCTTTTAGGACTATTTAAGTATATATCATGATGAGCATTTATGACTTTTATATCTTTTAAAGTATTCTGAAAAAAAATCTTATGTACATCAGTACTTATTGATATAAAACAAATCCATTATATGGTGAATGGAAATGAGAGTTATAAAACCCATGCACAGGATAATACCATTTTGGTATTTTACAGCTTTATATACTAATGTACATATCTTATATGTGGTACAAATACAAAAATATATAAATTACATTAGGTATAAAATTCACATGTTAGGCGTAAAATTCACATAGTAGGTATAAAATTCATGTATTAGGTATAAAATTCACATATACATGTTAAATGTATGTATTAAAAACAAGTTTTAAAAAAAATGTTGCCTTGGGGCGCCTGGGTGGCACAGCAGTTAAGTGTCTGCCTTCGGCTCAGGGCGTGATCCCGGCGTTGTGGGATCGAGCCCCACATCAGGCTCCTCCGCTATGAGCCTTTCTTCCTCTCCCACTCCCCCTGCTTGTGTTCCCTCTCTCGCCGGCTGTCTCTCTCTCTCTGTCAAATAAATAAATAAAATCTTTTTTTTAAAAAAAATTGTTGCCTTGTGCTTGCTTTCTAAAATAATGACGCTGTGTTAGATTTTAAACATCGTGGTATCTCCACTGTGCGGAGAAAGCAGCAGTATTTGGGGCTGAATCTTGGAGGAGCAAGGACCAGCCAGGACAGGACGACTCAGGAGCAGGGAACAGCATGTACCGAAAGGCACAAAGTCAAAGTCACAGCAGAGTGTGGCACGTTGTCAGCCGTATCACCTCAGCATCTGACACCACAGAGCATTCCTGCCTGGAAACGCTCCTCCTTGCCTTTCTGAGTCACTGTTCTCTCTGGGCTGTCCGGTGGCACCGGTCAGCCAAGCAGGCACCGGGGGCCCTAAGGGAATGAGGTCCTGGCCTGACAACTTTGGTTGGGAGCGGGGGGTGGTTCTGTAGAGATGATGAGGATTAAACCAAACCACATCAGGCCTGTGTACCACAGGTAGAGAATGTAAGAATCCATGGTCGATGGACTTGGGTTCAAGTCGAGGCACCACACCCTCTCCGTGGCCCCCTCCCAGACAAAATACTTCACCTCCCTGAGCCTCAGTGTCTTTAACCCCAAAATGGGACAGTAAGAACCTCTAGCCCGTAGGGTGGTTAAGAGGATGAAGCAAGACTTGGGAAAGCCCCTTACAACTATTTATTATCAGAAGACGCTGACCGCATTACTAACAGCATGGCAAAACCCCAAAGGCAAAAACGCAAAGCCCTGACATTTTAGCAGGTCATTTTTTTGCTAAGAAACCAGCGCTCACGACAAGTCCTTGTGATATATCCTCGTGGTTGGACTTGTCGGTCACAAGTTCTAATTATGGAAATGCACTCTGACAAAACAGCCCGTTGGCGTGAGTCACTGGGGTGGTTTAAGTCTGTAGGCCAGAAACTCTCTTGGGAAGGGTTTGGAGATGTGTATACGCGAATGAAAAGAAAGCAGTGATTTATAATCATTTTCAGCCAGGGATTAATTTACAGTAGTGACAGTGACTTCTGAAACAGCGGATGTAAAAATAACTGGCCAGGGTCTCCCCCTTGTGCTTCCTCACAGACCCTTCTTTTTCCAACCTATTTAGAGTCTCTGGTTGGAGGTACACCCCTCCATTGATTCGGGATCCAGCCTAGAAATCTGGGTAAGGCCTTTTAAATGGTAATTCAAATCGCTTCAGTCCTCTCATCAAACGCAGAACCTGGAGAGGTCCTGCTCCATGTGGATGACCGTCCTGTGGCTTTGAAACTGGTTAGGCTTTTACTGATGGCCCTGGATATGAGAGGGCGCGAGGATGTGTCTTTCCAGGGTGACTATTCCTTACTCCTTCACATTTGGATTTCATATCTGGAGTCTTTCTGAGCTGTTTTTTGAGTTGTCAAAGTATTCGTTAACATTCAAAGCTCTACTATGCGTGATCTTATTGCATGGCCATTGGGAGAACATACATGGAAGGATGTCCCCCAAATCTTGTTGAACTAAAAAAAAAAAAAAAGGTTTGGGGCACCTGGTGGCTCAGTCGGTGAAGCATCTGCCTTTGGCTCAGGTCATGATCTCAGGGTCCTGGGATCGAGCCCAACATCAGACTCCTTGCTCAGTGAGGAGCCTTCTTCTCCCTCTCCCTCTCTGCCTCTCCCCCTGCTTGTGCTCTCTCTGTCTGTCTGTCTGTCTCTCTCAAATGAATAAATAAATCTTAAAAAAAAATAAAAGTAAAATTTTTTTTAAGGTTAAAAAAAAAGTTTCCAAACAGTATATATAACTTGAGGCTATTTTTATAAAAACATGGGCGTAATTGTGTGTAAAGAAAGAGGGCTGCCAAAAATGTCAATGATGGTTAATAAGCATGGGAAGAAGCCATGGGTTTGAGTCCTAGCTGTGCCATCTGCTGGGACGAGATGTCACATCTCTCAAGGTCACTGTCTGTCTCTGAAACTGGGATGAGCTGTTATAAGGATTACATAAGATAAAAAAGCCCTTAATAAATAATGCTTATTATGATCCTGCACTTAGACCTTGAAGAAACGGATTCTGCCATTTGCTGTAGTAGACAGCCAGGAAAACACAGTGTGGTAATTGAAATAAAACACAAGTCACTGTCACTGGGTGTCACCTGGAGGTGATCCAGCACAAGAGAAAATGGTGTAGAAAAACCCCAAAGCCATTTAACGAATGGCTCCCATACATCCCACATCGGCACGTTCAGTCCCAGGAGGCAACGGGACACCAGATTCTAACAAGTATTTCTGGTAAACAGGGGGACTTCGGCATGACCCCAGTGGCCACTCAAAGGCCTGGTAAGTCTCTCTCCACAGCGAGATCAGAGCACCCTCCATTTTCCATCGTTGGCCAACCCCCCACCTTCCCGATTGGCACGTTCCTAAGTCCTAAGTAACTGTCACAATAGACGGTTTGAAGTGTTTCTGCAAATATGCTTTCTTATATTCTCCAATTGCAATCAAGTCTTGCTGAAGGCCTCGTTCTGACTTCCAAAGGTGACTTCACCTTTCTTTCTTCTTCTCCAGACATGTTAGCTTTAAGGTTTGACTCTCAAAGTAGGGTTTCCAGATACAGTGCAGGATTCCCCATTATTTGAATTTCAGAGAAACAATGAAGGATTGTTTGGTATAAGCATGTCCCAACTATTGCATCAGACACATTTATTCTAAAAAATTATTCATTTTTTCTCTGACATTCTAATTATTCATTTTTCTCTGACATTCTCTGACATTCTAAAATGTCTAATTCTGACATTTTTTTCTCTGACATTAACTGGGCATCCTGCATTGTCATTTGTTAAATCCAGCAACCCTATCTCCAAGGGAAATCTTACTTTCCTACCTCCAAATTCTTGGAGGTGGGGGTGACCTCCTGCTTGCTCACCTACCCTATACACAGTTCTGGGACGATAAGAAAGGTAATTCTATATGCACAAAACCAAATTCCACACAAATAGCAATTACCTCCCCATGTGAGGCATGGTGCCGGGTGACCCAGGGAGAGTAAAGTCTGCTCAGTCACAAGCCCAGCCCTCAGGAGCTTACAGTGTGGAAAGCAAGTGACCCCATACAGGGCCCATGCAGGAGCCACACAGAAAGTGTTCCGGGTGTTCCAAGCTCAGAGGAGAGGGAGATCACATTTGCTTGGAGGGAACTGGAGGAAGAAAGGCTCCTTGCAGGGGTGACATTTGTATGCATCTTACAAAATATCAACGGTGGAGACAGCATCGTCGGGCATGTTCGGTGGGGGGAATGACTTGAACACGTGTAAGGTAGTGGGAGAGGATGAGGCAAGTTTGGTGACTTCCCTCCCTTCTTCTTTCCTTCCTTCTTTTCTTTTCTTTCTTTCTTTTCTTTCTTTCTTTCTTTCTCTCTTTCTTTCTTTCTTTCTTTCTTTCTTTCTTTCTTTCTTTCTTTCTGAAGTAAGCTCTTCACCCAATGGGGGCTCAAACTCACGACGCCAAGATCAAGAGTCACATGCTTCACCAAAGGAGCCAGCCAGGCACCCCTATTTCCCTATATTTTAATAAAAAATGAGAGTCCTGGGCTCTCAAGCCTCATCGGCTACTTTTTTTTTTAAATGTGGCTTTTAGCAAGTGTGTAAGCTAAAACCTCAAATGAGACTCAGTTTTCTCATCTGTGAAAGGAGAAGGTGGCCTGCATGCTACACTTCCCTCCAACCGAGCCAAAGGAAAGCTCTTGGGGACAATGGGGGTGCGATATGACAGACCCATTCAGATGGCACCATGGCCCGTGTGGCACCCCCACTCCTCTCTCCAGAGGATGAACGTAGGTGAAGCAACTGCTGGGAGCCAGCCCTTAGGAAGGGTGCCGAGGGGTCGAGCCGCCCCTCCGTACCTCAAAGAACTGGACTCCGCCAGGAAAGAGAAGACATGGAGAGTAGGTTGTGACCATGGTGGCCGCCATGAACCATGTCCCTCGTACTCACAGCTCGTGCCCTCCTGACGTTGACAGTGTTCATCCTTGGGTCCGGGCTGCTTCAAACAATGCGGTGTGACAGAGGACACGGTGACAGAGGACACGGCATCAGCTCCAGGCTTGTGGAGAATGTAAGAATCCATGGTCAATGGACTTGGGTTCAAGTCGAGGCACCACCCCCCCCGGGTCCCCCTCCCAGACAAAACGCATCACCCCCCTGAGCCGCAGTGTCTTTAACCGCAAAATGGGACAGTAAGCCTTGTGCCTTAGGAAAGCTTGGTGGGTTCTGCCCTTGCATTCTCGGAGCTCTGAGTTATCAGGTAACAGGCTGACTCTCTTGCTGGGGAGGCCCCGTGGAGACGGAGAGGCCTCGAGCCTCCGTAAAGGGGAATTGAGGGACTCAGCCTGATGGGCACCCCCGTTCCCACCGATCCCACCACCCCCAGACTCGGAAGCCAAACCCGCAGAGACACCCAGCGTGGTGGTGGAGACTCGGATGTTCCCCCCAGATGGAGACCAGCCACCCCCTGAGCCTTGTTTCAATTCTCAACCCACAGATGCAAATAGCGTTGCTGTTGTCTCAAGCCACTGAGTTTTGGGGTAGTCTGTCACACGGCAGGAGGCAATGAAAACCCACACTCCCAGGAACTAGGTGAAACGCCCAGAAAAATGTCAGGAATCTGAGCCATCAGGCTGGTCAGGTTCCTAGGGCTCAAAAGAAAGGACGGGCTCAGTTTAGCCACAGGCAGGAGTGCTTCTCACTGAGGCCCAAACAGGAGTTCCCAGAGGACCCCAGTTTTCTGGTCTCTGGGGTGGGAGTGGGTGACAGGCACCCCGGGGGTTTCTCAGCTCTGGCACGGAGCACCCCTGGTGGAGGACCCAGCCTGACTCGCCTCAGCTGCGGCCGTGCTCCCCCTGAGAGGCGGTGGCACCCAGCGGGGCATTCAGAGTGGGGAGCTTTGGGGCCTCCAGACAGACCACTGTGGCACCCTCCCCACCCACTGCCACCTGCCAGGCAAAACCCACAAGAGACAGGTGGAGCGCGGCGGGGAAAACTACCCTATGAGGCAGCTGCCAGGGGTTCCTTCCAGTCAACCCAGGACGGGAAGCAGGAGCGAGGGTTATAGAAGGGTCCAGACGGGCAAGGGAGCTAAATTCAGGGCTCTGGACTGGAGTGCAGGGCAGGCTTCATGGGCAGGGCCAGGCACAGGCTTTGAAGACCACCCATGCATTGCGGGGTCAGGAAGGGACAGGGCATTCTGCACACAGGGGATGAGCCCTTGTCCCACTCCAGATGTGCAGGTGGGCTGCTTGGGGCATCGGGGGCCAGGGGACGCAGGGGGGACAGGAGACGCAGGTGAAACACGTGAATGCTGGGCCATGACAGCCCACGGCCCAGATTGCCACTGAAGGCCAGCCTGGGTCTGGTTCATTATGGACGCCCCATCACCCCGCACCCCCAGCAGCTAGCACATAACAGAGGCTCAATAATGTGTGCTGACTCTTGGGACTTGGCTTCTGCGTCACAGGGAGATGCTGAAATTACTTCCACGGGGGGGGGACCCAAGTCAGGTAAAAGCAGTGAACAGACGCTGGGGAGACTGGCCAAAGGGGAGACTGCAGGAGGGGGTCCCCGGCGGCTTCTGCAGTGCCTGGCGGACAGGAGGCGAGAACAGGGTTGGAGATGAAGGATGGGGGAGCACCGTCCGCAGGAGGACTCTTACCAGGATGGGCAGCCGAGCTGGGTGGGTCTGGGGGTGTGGGGCTTTCATCCAGCCTTGCCATTAAATCAGCACGTGACATGGGCAAGTCACCAGCTCTCTCGGGCTCTGCCGTGTCTCTGAGTCAAAAGTATTCGATAGGAAGTTTCCCTTCTGCTTAGAGACTTCGTGATTCTGAGATCTGTGACTCATATAAAGTGTGGGTGGGGTGGTGTCAGGGTAGGGAAGGAGCTGGAAGGGTCAAAGCTCCAAGGAAGATTTGTGGAGAAAATGATGTGGTTGTCACAGAGATAGGGAGTCAGAAGGGAGCTGGGCTGGGCGGGAAAGCGGACTTGTTTGCTGTTACCGAAGGTTGGAGAATAGGAGGGCACATCTCCAGTGCAAATGGGAGGAGGAGGCGTGAAATCACAGCCCATTGGAACACTCTCCCCGTACCCGCCCCCCCCCCCCCCANCCCCCCCCCCCGAAGATGTCCAAGCCCTAATCCCTGGAACCTGTAAATGTCACCACATATGGAGAAAAAGGTCTTTGCTGGTGTGATGACTTAATCATTACCTTTGGTCTTGAGATGGGGAGAACATTCTGGGTATTCGAGTGGATTTGCTACTGTGACAGCAAAATACATTCAGGAAGGCACTTATAAATATATTGCCTCAAAAAGGAATGAGAACTGTAGACATCTGAATGCAAAGATGCAAAGCGAAAGGGTTGGGGAGAAAACCTGCTGTGTCCGTTTGCCTCTGCCTTGTGCCCTGTGAGCTATGTAGGAAGCCCGGGGCCATGGTGAAGCATGGGGAGCCATCAGGGCTTCTGTCAGGATGGGGAGTGAGTGTATTCCAGCCCCTCTGGGAGAGCTGCCAGGATGCAATGTAGCTCTGGGGACAGGTTGCTCTGTCTCGTCTCTGTCCGTCTGTCTCCCTTCTCCAATTCACTACGGGGACCTAGAGAGGGCTCTGTTTTGGGCCACCCAGTCAGCTGAGGGATGGGCCCATTTTGGTCAGGTGACCTCCCCTGATCCAATGATGTCTCCACTCGCCCACGGTGGGGTTGCCAGGGAGTCCTCTCTACTGAGACACGTCCCCAGAGGGACCCTAACTGAACCAGCTTCAGGCAGAGACCACATCATGGGCCCCCTTCTCACTTTCTAAGGGCCAAAATGAGACGGGGCAACCCAGGAACCCATGTGCTCTGTATCAATCTTGCCTGAATTAAAAATGTTTGAAAAAGGAGCGTTAAACCCTTTGCCCACTGAGGAATGTTTAGTATCTGCCTGAACATAAAGCTAACTTTAAAAAAACACCTCCTTCATGTTTTCCCACAGTGAAGATTGAGTAGAGCCAAACTGTCTTGTCACTGGTCATCGATTGGTTTTTGTTCTTTTGTTTTGTTTAGATTTTATTTATTTTATTTGTCATAGAGAGAGAGAGAGCACAAGCAGGGGGAGCGGCAGGCAGAGGGAGAAGCAGGCTCCCCACTGAGCAGGGAGCCTGACGCAGGGCTTGATCCCAGGACACAGGGATCATGACCTGAACCAAAGGCAGACACTTCACTGACTGAGCCACCCAGGCATCCCAGCATTGGCCATTGATTGATTGATTGATTGATTTTTTAAAAAGATTTTTATTTATTTGACAGAGAGAGGCACAGCCAGCGAGGGAGGGAACACAAGCAGGGGGAGTGGGAGAGGAAGAAGCAGGCTCCCAGAGGAGGAGTCCGGTGTGGGGCTCGATCCCAGAACGCTGGGATCATGCCCTGAGCCGAAGGCAGATGCTTAACGACTGAGCCACCCAGGCGCCACCGGCCATTGATTTAATAACACTTTCTGTCTGTAGCTTTCAGCCAATCAAAAGATGGAGGTGCGCATGTATTTTGCTTACAGATCCTTTTAATACAAGGTTTAATTACTAGAAGATGGGCTTTTCCGTCCATACCCTCCCCCCTCCCCCCAAATAGCAACACGACTCCTTTCTCGGGAACTTCCAGCTCAAGTGTCACCCCTGGGTGGCAAAGGTAGTATGACACTTGAGAATTTCACACACTGGTTTCCGGCTTCTTCGAGGGGGAAATTGTTAAGGTGAAAAAGGAGACAAAGAGGATGATGAGAGGGTAGAAGGAAGACAGAAATCGAAGGGAGTAGAAGAGAGAAAATGAAGATAAAAATCAAACATTCTTCAAGACAAAAACAATAGCGATCCCAAGTCCTATTCCATTGCCTGTCGAGTTTCTTCATTTCATGTTTAACAATCAACACATGCAGGGGCGCCTGGGTGGCGCAGCGGTTGGGCGTCTGCCTTCGGCTCAGGGCATTGTCCCGGCGTTGTGGGATCGAGCCCCACGTCAGGCTCTTCCGCTGTGAGCCTGCTTCTTCCTCTCCCACTCCCCCTGCTTGTGTTCCCTCTCTCGCTGGCTGTCTCTCTGTCAAGTGAATGAATGGGATCTTTGGGAAAAAAAAGAAAAAAAAAAAAACAAAAAAACAATCAACACATGCAGGCGGGTGTGACAGAGCAGGCAGTCGACGCCCAGAAAGGCTAAGTCACTTGCCTGAAGTCACACAGCTTAGTAAGAGAAGTCTGCATTTGAACCCCAGCTCGTCTTGCTTCTAAGATCACCGTCTTGTTTATCAATCACAGAAGCATCCCACGGTCATTCCTTAAATAAGCTTCCGAAATCAAAGGAAAAGGCAGTCCAGCAATTCTCTCGAAAGGTCATAATTTGGATTCGAAAGCTTGAGTGAAAACAGTGCCATGAGGTGTGTTCTGTGCTGAAACGGGCGGTTTGCACCTCCTGTGTTAGCACAGACGCCGTCACAGAGAAGGATCAGGGGCAGGCTGGCGAGAGCGGGCAGCCCTGGGGGGTTCGTGGTAACGAGGCCACTCGAGGACTGTGGCTGAGAGGAGGAGGCATCTTCATGTCATGGATTTGGCACAACTCAGCCCTTTGCGCCTGCGGTAGGGACCCCACTCAAGTCTAGGCTTTGAAGCTGTTTTACTATTTACAACACCACCCCCCGCCAAGGCCATGATGTCTTTCTTTTTTCTAGCTTTTTATTCTTTTTTATTTTTTTTAAGACTTTATTTACTTATTTGAGAGAGAGAAAGAGAGAGAGAGAGAGCCCAAGCAGGAGGAGCAGCAGAGGGAGAACCAGATGCCCCGCTAAGCAGGGAGCCAGAGGCAGGACTCGATCCCAGGACCCCAGGATCATGACCTGAGCTGAAGGCAGACGCTTAACTGACTGAGCCACCCAGGTGCTCCTCTAGCTTTTTATTCTGAAAAATTTCAAGTTACACTAAATTTGCAGGAATAGCATCATGAATACTATTTTGCCACGGGCTTTGCCTGTCTGGCCCTCTCCGACTGTCTCTCAGGGCGAGTTCTTGCTTCTTCCATTTGTAAGCTCCACCAACCCCCTGGTCTTTGCACATGCAGTACCCTCTGCCTAGAACTCCCTAGGACTTGCTCATCTTTCGTCATAGCCTTTCCTATTTTTGTTTCATGTACTGGACAGTGAACTTCTTGGGGTGAGGATAGGGGGGAGCTTTGTCCTCTTTACTTCTAGCACCTTACAGAAGACTGCTCAGTGAAAAGGGCTTTCTCATTCCTAAGCCGTTCCATCCAGCCAGCCTGCAGCCTATCCCCCTCCTCACATCCAGGTATGTGTAAGTCATCTTGGAAGGCCTTCTCTTCCCGAAAAGTCTCCCCAGTTCCATCTTGATGGACTTGCCTTTCTCTGAAGGCACATAGCAATTCATCTAGTTCCCCTGAGTGGCGTTTATTACCGTATATCTTGCTTTAATTATTCACGCATATATATTTTCTGTTCTGCTAGACTGTATGCATCTTTTTTTTTTTAAGATTTATTTATTTGAGAAAGAGAGAGAGTTGAGCATGAGCAGGGGGAGGGGCAGAGGGAGAGAATCCCAAGCAGACTCCCGCCGAGTGCAGAGCCTGATGTGGGGCTGGATCCCACGACCCACGAGATCTGGATCTGAGCCGAAATCAAGCTTCGTGGACCGAGACACCCAGGAGCCCCAAGACCCTAAGCATCTTCTATTCAATTCCGTAAGTGGCTCTCAGCATATTCCCAGGGTCATGAGAGCATTACTGCAATCTAATTTGGGAACAATATCATCATCCCCCCAAAGAAGCTGTACCCGTTAGCAGCATTGCCTGTTCCCCAGACAACCGTCAGTATGTGTTCTGTAGTGTCTATTCTGGACCTTTCCTATCGATGGAACTAGAGAATATGATTGGAAAGATGAAGCTCTTTATGTCTGGCTTCTTTCACTTAACATAATGTTTTCTAGGTTCATCTATCTTATAGCACGCATCAGTACTTTATTCATTATATTAAACAATATTTCCTCGTACGGCTCTGCCACATTTCATGGAGTCATCATTTGCTGGGCATTTGGGCTGTTCCCACTTTTCGTCTATTATCAATGATGCTGGTATAAACGTTCATGTACAAATTTTTGTATGGATGTATATTTTCATTTCTCTGACTTATACCAAGGACAGAAATTGCTGGATTGTATGGTAATTCCATACTTAACGTTTTGAAGAACGGACAGACTGTGTCCCAAAGGAGTTATATACTGTTTTAGAATCCCACCAGTGAGGTCTGAGGGTTCCGATTTCTCTACATCCTCACCAACCCTTATGCCCATTTTTTAAAAACCCTCATCATCCTAATTGGTGTAAAGTGGTACCTCACCGTGGTTTTGACTTGTATTTCCCTGATGGCCAATCACGTCGAGCATCTTTCCAGCTGCTTATTGAACGCTATTTGGACATTGTTACAAAAACCTTGGTTACTTGAGGACTAGGCTAAAGATAAGTATCAAGTCATAGGCGGGCAAAAAACCTGAAGTTTGGTGGCCGAATGCCCTTGGGGTGCCACTCCCGGAGAGTTTTGAGCTGGCTTTTATAAATCATCATGAGGACATCCTTGGACATAAGCCCTATCCTGCTAGAGAATGTCCCTGGACACACAAACCTCATTGTAAAAAAGCCCCTTAAATCTAGAAACAGAAGTAACAGTAAAAGCTTCATTTTACAACGCAGACATAAAATCACTTTTGTTGTTTTTTTTTTATTACTAAGTGGATAAAATTATCTACCATCACATTTTGAGATATCTTCCCCATGTGGAGAATTATTCATACACTATCAGGGATCTGTGCAACATGGAATCAGTTTTAGACTTTTCTGTTCTGTCCTACGGTGCCTCGAATAAAGTGTGGTCCAACTCTCACGACAATCTGGAAGGTCTTCGAGGATGTTGGGTTTATGAGGACATAGGTGGACTTCAGACCCAAGCGCTGGTGTGCGGGAGAAAAAGTCAGGCTCTGAAGTCATCTGGGAGGCAAGCATCTGAAAACGAAATGGGTGTCATCATTGCTACTGTTCTCAGGACCGTTCACATCTCCAGTTTGGGCGAGAAGTTCTAGCAGAAAGATCTAGGCAGGCACTGAGTGAAATATGCAACTATTTAATACAATTATCCTTGGGACTTATGCTAATGACATGTTCCTGAATCATATACCGGGAAAACTGACTAGACAGAAATATCATAATTATTTATAGCAGTTGTGATCAAGGGGTAAGATTAGGGGTGGTTTTTCACCAAACATTTTTCGTAGTATATGAAAAAAAACTTATACCAAAAAAGGTGTCGAAAGAGAAGATGCTTAGAAGCCGCTGGATCCTTATCTCTGCACTGATCACTGAAAAAAGTGGTTCTTCATGGAGGAAAAAAAAAAAAAAAGCAGATGATCAAGCTGGATTCAAGCCAATCCTGATGACATTCTGGTGACTGTTATGAGCTGAATGTTTGTCCTCCCCCCCCCCACCATTCACACACCAAGACCCTAAGCCGGGTGTGATGGTATTTGGAGATGGGGACTTTGGTCATGACGGTGGAGCCCTGGTGGAGGACCAGTACCTTTAGAAAAAGGGGCCAAGCAGCTCTTTCTGCCGGTGAGAAGTCAGCAGTCTGCAACACCGCGCAGGGTCCCCCCCAGAACCCCAGCGCGCTCACATCATGATCTCGGACTTTCAGTCTGCAGACGGCGAGGAGCAGAGTTTTGTCATCCGTGAGGCACCCAGTCTGCAGTACTTTCTAGAGCAGGCTGAGCTAAGATGGTGGTCATGACACAAGTGAATCTGAAAGTGCCCATGACTTTCAGAGGCTGCCCAGTCCTAACTTTCAGTACCTCAGGAAGACTAACATGTTCCTGTGACGGGGAGATGCCCCTGGAGGGCAGAAGGCAGGGAAAAAATAGCAGACCACTGGGGGTCCATTTTCTCAAAACCTGTTGAGTTATCCATAATGTCTTCAGAGAGTTTTCCTCTTGCAATCCTCCTTTTTTTTTTTTTTTTGTCTTTTTTTTGAGGAAAAACTAAAGACCTTCTCATAGGAACTTTGTACTATATAGACTATAATATTATTATATTCTTCCATAAACAATTTCTGTTACATGTTGGAATCTTCTAGAAGGCTTTCAAGAATCTGAATGTAGGAAAGAACACGGAGGCCATTATTCAACCTCTTAGTGCGTCAGATCTGCCGTCGAATCAGGTCCCTCCTGAAGCTAGTGGCAGTCGACTCAGAAGCCACTTCTCCACAGTCTGGCTTCCCTTGGTGGTGAGTCTCCTGAGAAGGGGTCGCCGTGTCGGTTACTCTCACGGGCAGTCGGGGAGCTTAGCAGGGGCCTCTGCAGAGCAAGGATGAGTTCCTATCACTGTCAGGAGAGGGGCGAGATGGGAACAGAAAAAGCTCGAGGACAAGAGGGAAGGCTTGAAGAGCCCTGGGACAGGAGTAAGAAGGGACAGGGTCACAAGGGAGGGAAAGTGCTCCTGGTCTCGGGGTGGATGGGAAGCTGGTGGTCTTCTTCAGGCTGGGCTTGAGGACGAGCAGGGTCTGGCCTGGGGCAAAGCGAGCGGAGGGAAGGGGGTGGGGGAAGGCCAGCGCTGGGCGAACTAGGTGACGACGGTGGAAGGGAAGGCTGGTGGCAAGGGAGGCTGACGCCAGACGCCGTGAATGTCGGGCAGGGGGCTGAACGGACTCCGTCCCGTGTGCTTCAGAAAGGGTTAGGCGGTGCGGTGCGCCTGGTGAACCGTGCTCTGCTTCCGCCCAGCTCGTAGCCTGGCATGTCGCTGATTCAGAGCATCTTTCCCCAGACTGCAAACCCGCTGCGCGCATGCAGGGATGGCACGTACGGAATTACCTCTAATATGTGACGTCACTAGTGTCGCCGAGCCAAAGGGGCTGGGAGGCTCTTTTTACTCCGGAGGAAGTTCTGATGAACTCGTTCTGGCGTGACAATAGACCAGCTGGTGAAATGCCACGAGGGTGACAAGCGTTGGGATTGTCCATGCAGAATCCTAGAAAAATAAAGAAACCCAACTATACATTTTCACTCCCAGGGTCAGCAGTTTGACCTTCAGTTTTATCTTATAAGCATGTTCTCCCTCTTCTGCGATGTTCGACCCGGACGGAAATTCAAAGCTGCAGTGTAATTAATTACAAAAGAATGATCAACTTTTAAAAAGACTTCGTGGCTTCCCTTTTCCTATCACGTACTTCCATGGGTAAAGAACATCCAGCACCCTCCTCCACTCAGAATAAATGTTAATTCTGGACACAACTTCCCTCCGTATTCTTTTGGACACAGAGAAGCTTCAAGCAGCTGCCTTGAATGGTTAGTTTGTATCGAAGCCTTGTTTGAGCCTTTTGTCGACTGGGTGCACTTGAAAAGGGACCCTTGTGAAATCGAGCCACACAGTGTTTTCATAGATGCTTCTTACTGCAAACGCAGTACTGTGTTTCGGTTGCCCCACTCATTTCTGAGGAAAAATTACAGCATATATTTTAAAACACTGTCCTTGGCCATTTGTTTTTTGAGGATTTGCCAAATTTCCCATCACCAAAACAAACCTCTGGTTTAACCTATGAACTCTGAGTTTCCGGCCTTCTTGAAACCAAAGTCTCTCTTTTCTCTTCCTATAACCCACACTGTGGGCAAGGGAACAGGTCATTTTGAGAGCGTCTCATGCCAGTTAACCGTGATGGTGCCAAAACATTTTACTGGACAGCACAGGAGTCTTAGCAATTTCTTTGACAAAGGGCTGTTCTTTTTTTCCAACAAGAGCAGGAAAAAGTTTGTTGTTCTTTATTTTTTTTTTTAAGACTTCTTGACTTCTTTTGGGGATTCAAATGCTCGTGAGTTTAATTTCAATTTTAAAAGATCTTAAATCTTTCAAAGAAAGCCTTTAATGACCCATTTTCAAGGTACGTTTGTAGATATTTGTAGATTTGTAGATCTTTCTATCTCCGTTTTTCTTGGGACCAACAGCGAAACTGATGTTCAAGGTGAGACCTCGGAACAGAATGTTTCTTTGCCACTAAGGCCTGGAGCCAGCCAGTCTGGGGCAGGGCCATGGTCACCGAACCTTTATTCACACCTGCTGTACGATTCTGGTTGTGGGGAAAGGCCCTTCGTTACACTTCGGGGAGGTACGTGCTGTTTTCGATATATGCCAGTTAAGCAAAAGTACGAACAGGCCAAAAGTTATTTAACAACTTCTTATTTAGGGGCAATTGTGAAGGGAAAAGATGGGTGGTATGCCGGGTAGGATTTGATGAGGATAGTGCTTTATCTCTGCGGTCCCCCAAACACATAACCGAGTCTGATCATGAGAACCACGGGCAGACAGATCCCAACAGAGGGGCCGTCTACAAAATAGCCGACCAGTGTTCCTTCTCAAACCTGCCAAGGTCATCAAAAACAAGGAATGTCTGAGAACCTGTAATAGCCAAGAGGAGCCAAAGAACACAGGACAATTCCAGATGCATTCTGGAACAGAGAGGGACATCAGGAAACAACTAAGGAAATTGGAATGAAATGTGGGCTTTAGTTAAAGTCTCAGGGGCGCCTGGGTGGCTCAGTCGTTAAGCGCCTGCCTTTGGCTCAGGGCGTGATCCCAGGGTCCTGGGATTGAGCCCTGCATCGGGCTCCCTGTGCTCCTTCCTCTCCCACTCCCCCTGCTTGTGTTCCCTCTCTCGCTGGCTGTCAAATAAATAAAATCTTAAAAAAAAAAAAAAAGAAGTCTCAGTACTGGTTTGTTAATGACAAATGTACCAGACTAAGGGAAGAGCTAATAATGGGGGCAACTGTTTAAAGGGTGTAGTGTATTGGGGAACTTATGACCTTTGCAATTTTTCTGTAAATCACGATCTAAAATAAGGTTTATTGAAACAAGAAAAATGAGTGGTAATACGTGGGCTTGTTTTTAAAACACCGTTTCAGTCACAACAGACCTCTAACAGCGTTACTCCCGCAGGTGGACAAATCACGGCTCCAAACACCCTAGTCCGGTTTAAGCAATCTTAAGAGGAGTGGCGAGGAAAGGAGTGGCTCCCCTTCCCGCATTCCCATGGCTAAACGTATTAAGTGCCTGCGGGCTTCCTTGGATGAGGTCCACGCATCCCCATCTTTAGTTAAGGACAAGTTTACAGATTAATAGGAAGGTTAAATATTGCTGATCTGCTGAGAGATTTCAGTGCTTTAAGTCACTAGCTTTTGCTTTTCAAACTAAGTATCTGCTTTGCACTTCACATTTACCAAGCCTTTGGTTTAAATAACATCGTGGTATTGAATAGTTTATAAATGTTTATTAAATGTCAGTAATTTTTACAAAGCAAATATTAATAGCAAGAGGCAAAATTTTTGCAAAATATGTACAGAAGTAAAAGCCTTCATGACTAGCAACTCATTGCATAAAATCAAACCATTCTTTCCACTTTCAGACCTCCTTTAGAAATAATTTATTGCCAATCCTGAACTAAAGCACTGACAGAAAAAAAAATGTACATCAGATAACGTGCTTCTTAGTTCCTGGAAAGTTATAAAAAGATATAATACGTATAAAAAATCCTAAGCCACGAATACTTTTTTACAAAGCTAATATAAATCATGTTTTGTTGGGTACAGCATCTGTGAGGTTGTTACAAAATATACTTTTTGAAAAGGGCTTCTTGCGGTGAATGAGCTCTCATCACAGTAGAGTGGTACAGAAAAGCCATTGAAAACATGTTGCCATTCTGCTTTCAAGTAAGAGGTAAAGAGAGAGTAAATGGTGTAGTTTGTTGCATTGTTACATATACTTTCCAAGGATTAATCCCTACCCGCCCCCTCTTTGTTCCCCCTTGGTACCATCAAAAGGGCATAACTGAGGACAGATGTGATCACTTACTATGGCAAGAAATACCATAAACAAGCTTCCTAAATAGAAACCCAAATCAGATACCCAGGAAGTGGCATATTTCTACGACGACATCCACAGATTGAAAATGTATGCATAGTGGGTCCTAGCATACTTTGATCTGGAAATTTCTTTCTCAACAGCAGATCCGGATAGGTCCCCAAACCTCCCATCAACCCAGAAAATATTGTGCCATTATTCCCTCTTTTTGTTCCATATGAGCTCTGGCATTTGAAATCAGATGGCTGGACCTGGACGCCACAAGGATGACATATTCACTTACATGCTAACTACACATTCAAGTACAGGCACAAGAATGCTAGTGGGACAAACACTGTACTTCCAATGCTGTTAATTATCACTACCAGCCTAAGGCTAACATGGCCTTGATGGGACTTGAAAAAGCCATGAAGTCCAACCTGTTTAAAATGTTCAGGTGTAGACTTACACTTCAATTTCTAGTATAAATTTATCAAGTCCTAACCTCGTACCATAAAATAATGCATATGTATCATACCTTTCGCCTTATTTGGACTGTGGAGACCCATACACACCCGCTCTCGTACAATCTCCCCTCCCCCCAACCCCCGGTCCTCAAGCTTTTCTAGGCTGAAAGGCCAGCGTGCATCCTATCAATAAAAGAAAATCAGTCCTTACAGGGAAGCGGCACACGACGTGCATATCCGACGGATGGAACCGAACATGCGGAAATGATGGGAAAGCGCTGCAAAAGGACCAAGTCAAACTTCCGACTGAAAAAGACACACGCAAACTTTCTGTGCTTGATTCCCTCAATTAAACTAAAAGCAATAAAAAGGTAACAGAGTGACTTTCTCTAGATTTATTGGGGAGTTTGTTACAAATGTTTGAGCTTTACAGGCATGATTTCATGGATTCGAACAAGAAATTAAGAGTTAACACTGATCTTTAGCCTTCTTATTACACAGACAGAAATAACATTGCTACAAATTGCAATGGAGAGAGACCTGTTTCAAATGGCTTGGTTTGGGGTTTTGTCTAAGTGGATCATTACATAATGAAAGCACCAATTTGAGGCCTTCTTGAATAGTGATTTGAATTTCAGAACATAACAGAACATGACTTGGTAACTTTATTCTTCACATAAATAAGGCATAACCGGGTTATGTGTACTAAGGCTGAAAATACATTTGTATCAAAAGCATAAATACAAGTACTTGGGTACAGGCTGGAAGTTCAGATTTACTCATGCTCTCTTACAAAAAAATGGCAGGGCGTATGATTTCCGTTGCATCTCAATCAATACTTCTAACCATTTCTGGTACTGACATACTCTGACTTCCTGCTACTTTAAACCAACGCCACCAACTGAAAAAAGGATTTCCCTAAACAACCTCAACTTGAGAGATTAACCGGAGGACCTTCACGTGTAAGACGCGCCGGTGCCGCTTCAAAGAGAACAGAGCAGACCCGGGCGATCGCTGCCATTCCCCTGGCCTTCTCGCTGTGGTTGCCGTCCAGCTACGGGGCGCCTTTGCCCACAGCAACGCTGCAGCAAAGACTTTGCGGACCTACGACGTTTGACAGAAATCAACGATTCGGGGTTATTAGAAAAATAATATTTAAGTGGCAGAGGCAAGCCTTACATGATGTGGGTCCTCGGAAAACATCCGGCAAAAACTTCTCCTTATAAAAAAATCAAGGCCTACATTTGTGGTGTTCTTCGATTTATAAGGCAACTCTGTATATTATACATTTCTTCAAGGCCAGTGAGGGCACTTTTGTGACATTTCTTAAGAATTCAATGAGAAGACATTTGGATTTAGGAACACAATGTAATAAGAGAATTAGGCACATTTTATTCCAAATCATAATCACGGAGACTTAAAAAAGCAAGCGGACCAAAGAACTTTAAACCACTTTTTTAGAGATGAGGGGAAACTGGCGTAGTGACAGCAATGAGCACCTTCTCAATTTGGTTCAGGAAATTTCATCTCCTTCTTCATATAGTGGTATTTCAAAAGGATCTAGTTTTCATAATTCAGGTATTAAGACTCCTTCAAATGGTTTTAAAATACAGTCGACAAAAAATGTGAGCTAAAGCCTTCAGAAGGAGCCTCACGCTTCCACTGTCTAAACAAGCCTGCCATTCAGGACAAGTAATCTGCTGCCTCAAAATAGAGTCTAGATTTTATTTTAAAAGAATGTTGAGACATGTGAGACATCACAAACATCAGGAAAGGAAATCACAAATACCCAAAATAATACCACATCTATTTGGTGTTTGAACATTTCTTGGTGGTTGTCAAAATGGAACAACTTGGTGACTGTTGCTTTGTCAGGCGGTATGTATGGTTTATATCATGGATCTAAAACATAACTTAAATAAGACTAAGTTTCCTTGTTGTACAGTGAACTTCCTTTAGCCTTCACTGGAGTTCAATGGTTTGAGCCATTCAATTAAACTGTTTGAGTAATTTACACATAGACTCTCCAGCAAAAAGTCCAAATGTCACTGTGCACGTATTCAGACGTTCACTAGCACTGAAGTTATTCTATTCTGTGAATTTAAAATTTAAACACTACATTCTTTTTGGCAAGAAGCACTGGATGTAGAACTATTCAAACATGCATGAACTATATACTACGAAGACCTGCGTTATGATGCTGGGCTACGTGTCTGTAGCTCGAGGATGACCAAGGCGGGGACACACTGGAAGTTACTATGGGTAAAATGATGGTGGAAGTTCAAATGCAAGATAAGTCAGGAATGGTTAAGAACAATCCCTGGTTAGCTCCTTGAAAAGCCCTACTCTCGCACTAGACAGCAGACACACCAAGAGCCAGGGTCTTGGAAAAAGGCTGCGTGATCTGTAATGTTGGCCAATCTTTCAAGGACTTTCTAGCCAATGGAATACCTGAGAACACAGCTCTACAGTAAAGTGACAGATATCACAGTCTTAATCACAATTTTCAGGAAAAAGGAGAAAAGCTGTCAGATTTTCCCAACTGTCACTGGCCCTGGACACTTGCTTCTCCAGGCCCGGTCTAACACCACACACAACCTGGCAGGCAGCAATCTCTCAGTACTGCGAACCAGCCCCTCTGATGAGCTCACTATGACCATACCGTGATCACACAGCTGCTTCAAGGGTACACTTTCATCTCAGAAGTGGTGAGGAGAGGTCAAATGTAATCATCTTTCGGTGTGAACTAAAAAAACTACTCTTATTCTTAGAAGTATCCTCAAGACATTCAAAATGTACCTCAGTAAAGCCAGAATTTCATAAGCAATAATGATAAAAACATGTGCATGTATCTTAGAGACACACCAAGGACGAACAGGAATCTCAAGTAATGCCTTCTTGAGTCGTTTGACAGGAAAACACTGCCCTTGGCAAGCTCCAAATAAACACAAACTCCAGTAAATGCCACAGCTGGAGCTGATGGGAACAGACAGGAGAACAAAAGAAAGATGTTGGTGATGCCAGAATGCTTCTCTGCCCTGAGGACCCGAATCCCCGGAGACAGGACGTGCAAGTCCGAGCGTAAAGCAAGTCTGAGCATAAAGCACGTAACATCCTGGAAAGGGTACGTTTATTCAGAAAGCTCTGTTATCAAGTGACTTGCAATTTTTCTGGTTGCTGCTATGGCCAGAATGTTTCCCGTATGGCACATTTATTACATGATATTTAAATATGAAAAGGGCACATTATATTTCACTCATTACTTTGCATCAAACACTCTGTAGGGCACTGGCTTGCCTCTTGCTCCCCTCCCCCTGCCCCCGTACCATTTGTGAACCTCCCTTACCATCAGACCAGGAATCCTTATGTAAACTGTAAAACACTAAGAACATTACCTTTAGAAACCACAGAAATTTTAAAACTAAACAACTGTCACTATATAAGCAATTAAAAACACACGAAGGCTAAATCTGGGTAAAGCTACAGAACGCCAGTCCTAAGATCAGACTTTTTTTCCATAGCCCTTTCCAACAAGGTCACCATAAAGCTAGGGACAAGTGTCGCTGCCGTGCACGGGGCAGATAAAAGGGACCTTGCCCGTTTTAGAACTGAATATCCTTAACTTCATACCAATAAAGATTCGAGGACACCTTCCACACTTGGCACTACAAGATTCAGGCTGAGAGGTGGAAAAAGCCGAAGCCTGAACTCTACCTAGTCAGAGGCTTGGCAGGAAACTACAACCCCCTCAAAGGGAAGCCACAGTGAAAAGATCAAAGGCTGAATGTCAACAGGTATCGGCAATGTGTTATTCAGCAGCTCCCGGCCACAAACCAAAGTCCGCAGAAGGAGGACTAAGATTTCCAAGAAGTTAAGCTCAGAATCAAGGCTTTTCTAATTCCTGTTGTAAACTGCTATTGTAAAAAACAAACCAAAACGGAAAGCAATCAAAAGGACAGAAGGTACTGAAACGGCCAGTCTCTCGTACGTCACTGTAGCATGAGCTGCTTGAGGTTGTCGTGAAGAATGGTGTCCTTCACGTCGCGGAAAACGAGGCGGATGTTCTCCGTGTTGATAGCGGTGGTGAAATGGTGGTACAAAGGCTTCTGCTGCTGGTCCCGGCGTTTGTTCCGGAAACATTCCACCAGGAATTTTTGGACGTCTCTTAAGCAGTGGGGATCCCCTTCAAATTCTAAGAAATAGTCTTTGATGCTCACAATTTGCACTTTCTCCTCAAGCAAATCTGTCTTGTTTAAGAAGAGAATTATGGAGACGTTGCTGAAAACCCGGTTATTGACGATTGTTTCAAAAATGTTCAGAGATTCTGTAAGGCGATTGGTCAGTCGGTCTTCCATAAGCACCTGGTCAAACTCGCTTGAGGAAACAAGGAAAAGTATTGACGTCACGCTGTCGAAGCATTCGAACCATCGTTTTCTCTCTGATCTTTGACCACCCACATCAACCATTTTGAAAGGAACATTTTTGATTTCAAAGTCGTACTCATGAATGCCTTTGGTGGGTCTTCTGGCAAGCAGAATATCTTGTTGTGATGGAATGTAATCCTGGAAAAGAAAAAAAAAACTGCTTTACATTCAGTAACCCAGAAGTAACTAAAGGCTAATGAACTAACTGGCTAAGTGAACTAACAAACTTACCTTTTTTTTACTTTTAAAAAAGATTTTATTATAAGCTTTGAGAGAGAGCGAGCATGCCAGCATGAGCAGGGGGAAGGGGAGAGGGACAAGCAGACTCCCTGATGAGCAGAGAGCCCGGATGCAGATGCAGATGTGGGCGGGGCTCGATTCCAGGACCAGGACCCGGAGATCAGAGCTCATGACCTGAGCTGAGGTCAGACACTCAACTGACTGAGCCAACCACGCGCCCCACAAACTTATCTTTTCAATGACCTCTCCTGGCTGCATTAAAGCGTCAGTACTACTCTCATTACAGAACACCAAGGTATATTAAAATGTTAGGGTAGCAAGACTGGTTCAAATTCGATGTTTTTTACTCCTGCAATGCCTGCAGACTGAAGTCTTCCCCACCAGGTGCCCCAGCGCCCCGCCCGCCGCTGCGGATCTACCTTTACTGTCACTCCTCACGGACCGCCCCCCGCTCCGCCCGGAGACCCCACTGCTCACTCATGCCCCTGCCGCTTCCCTCTCTGTGAAAAGCCAGGAGGGCTGAAATGCCAATTCCTGAAGGTCGCCTCCCAGGGCAAGGTCCGGCCTAACTCTCTCTAGCTCATGCTACATGCTCCTTTCCTGGGCCCCGCCTTCACGACGAAGAACTCCCACAACGGTCACTCCACACGACCACCGCGGCCACACCACGTGCGTGGCAGACGCTGCCTCTACTGCAGCCAACGCACTGCATTTACTTGGGCTGCCTCCCAGGTTTGCTTCCAGCGTCCAGCCCGAGCAGCTGTGCTCCCGCTTCTCACCTCTGACACGAATAGTCACTCTGTCAGCGCCTCCGCCCCTGAAGTGAAGGGGACCACAGGGGGCCGAGTGGCCTCAGGGGGAGCGCTTATGCAAAGACCCCTTCCTTCTCTGTGAACGGGACCAGTCAGCTCCGAGACCCTGGACAGACAGAAGCTGCTAGTCTCACGAGTCACCGGCTACCCTGGGCAGCGGACTTCCGGACACAGTATAACTGGTTCTTTCTTCTCAGGCTACTGTTTTTCCAGAATGTTGACTTAGCTCTTTGGCAATACGGAACAGGAGAGCTTTTTAATGCTCATCGTCAAGGTCAAAATATTTGTTTTAAATCAAGGCAAGATTCTAAAACAACGCTGATGGTTATAATGCTGTATTTTATGCTTTTCCAAATAGTGTAAATATACTTTTGAAATTTCAGTACAATGTGATTATTTCCTCAAAATGGTGCAATGGAGTTAAGAATAAAAAAAAAAAGGAGGCAGTTCTCAGTTACCTGAAATCCACAACCATTTATTAAACAATGCTAGGCCTTCATAAAACATGTTAGTGTTTCCAGGCTTCCTTTAAGCTTTTGTTCACATACTTAACTACTTTACCTATAATCAGCACATCCACACAACTTGTAGCCTGCCCCTACTTTTTTGCTTAACATTTCATCATCAACTGTTACACACGCTGATACAGCTGTTTCACTTCAGAGGAGTATAAATAAATATGCCCAATGAATGAACGTACTGTAATTTACATAAACATTCCCCGACTAGTGTTCACTAAAGTTGTTTCCAATTTTTTACTTTAATAAAACTTCTGCAACTAAAATTCTCACACACATATTCCCTCACCCCCCCCCCCCCCCCCCGCTCCGGACTATTTCCTGAGACTAAATAACCAGGAATAAGATCATGAGGTCAAAGGTTATGAACATTTTGATGACCCTGGACACTTACAGCCCAACTGCTTTCCAGAAACGCTGTGCATACGTGTGCCAGCTGCCACAGAAACACGCCAGCCCTGAGTTGTTGTTTTCTAATTTTCTAATTCCATAAAAATTACAAGTTCTAACTGCCTCACTTAGAGGCTAACAATCTGGTTAGGAAGCTAAAGGCTAACTCCTATGAAGCCCCAAGACCAGGACAACGTAATCAAGTGCTAACCGGTCTGGCAGAACACCAGTGGTTTGAGAAGCGTGAACTCTGGAGCCAGCGCGCCACAGTCTGGCTGTGTGACCCTGGCCAAGTCACTTAATCCTGCTGCACCTCCACGTCCTCATTTGTGAAATACAGACAGTAACACTCGCAAGGGAGATGTGAGGGCCAAGTGAGTTTAACGGGGAAGTGCTCGGGAACCGGCCCGGCATATAGTGTCCACACCACGTGGTCCGGCCGTGTGGCCACGTCTCCCGTTGGCCACTCCTCCCCTCTCTTCCCCCTTCTACATAATAACCTCAGAACTTACGGGGAGGTTCCTCACTGTATCTGAGCCGAACTTTGCCGACCGGCTTTCATGACCCTCTTTACTCCTTGTTCTCTGGAACTGGCAGACTCTGCTCTACGCTGTCCAGGCCTACCACAGAGGCTAGTGCCGAGACCCACCCAAAGCAGCCCATCTTGGTACCATTACACGACCATTCACTTGCACGACTGTGCAACTACAATGAACAATGCATCCAAACCCAAGCTACTGCCTTCCAGAAATCTGTTGTTGTAAGTTAGAGCCAAGAACGTCACAGGTCCTTTGTCAGACAGATGTGCCTCCTAACATTAAACACAGCCAGCTGTCCCCATCTTGGTGGGCCGCATCTCCTCTTTACACATACCTAAATCCATCTCAGCCTTCAGACAGTTCAGATCCACTAACTCTTATGGGTCAGCTCCAACGTCCAGCCGGAACATCTCTCTCCGTTCTATGGACTAATACTATCTTCACGACGAGTATCATTTAATTGCCCTCTGCTCATTTTATGTATGTTATAATTTTGTCTCCAACTAGAATGAGCTCCTTAAAAACAGGGATCAAAGAACAAAACCGCTAACGAGCACTTACTACGACATGCAAGGCACTATTCTGAATACCTTACTGAGTGCTATGGACTGAACTATGTCCCCCCAAATTCATATGCTGGAGCCCTAACCCCAAAGTGATTGTATTTAGGACATAACTAAGGTGAAAAGAGGTCATAGGGTAGGGTCCTAATCAGACAGTCTTGGTGGTCTAATAAGAAGGGTATGAGATCTCTGTCTCTCCATGTGTATGCACGTGAAGAAGGCCCAGGGAGAAGGCCATGGTCTGCAAGCCAGGAAGAAAGTCCCAACACCTTCTTCTTGGACTTCCAGCCTCCAGAGCCGTGAGAAGTAAATGCCTACTGCTGAAGCCACCCAGTCTATGGTATTTTGTCATGGCAGCCTGAGCAGACTAAGACATGGGGTTTATTTCCTGTAATCATCCCATAACCCTATAAGGTCTCTTACTATGCACCATGATACGAAGAAATTAAGGTTTAGAGATGCCTTTGGTCACACGGAGCCAGTCTGTGAGGGAACTGGGCTCGGGACCCAGGTGGTCTGGCTACAGAGCCCATGTCGTTGACCCCTGCGCTGTTCCACCTCCCAGAGGGTCATAGGGCTGGGCACACAGTAGGGCTTCAATGGCCCGGGTACTTCAATGAGAGACGGAGAAGCAAATGCAATCCTGGGACGTGTCCAACATGCACAGCAGGAATAGCCCATCTGTGGCACAGCTGGGTTTACTCTTCCCTCCTTTACACCTAGCTACTGATCACAGCACTCTTCGTTTTATTCCAGATGTGGCCTCAGAACTGTTCTCAACCTAAGACTCAGAGCAGTTAGTACAGATTGACTAAAGTTGGCCCAAAGTCGTTCATTCAAAATGTCATTCATTCCCTATTTGTTGAGTGCCTACTGTATGCCAGACACTGTCACTAGGCCTCAGGAACTCAACTCTTCACAATCAGAGGTGAGGTCCTTGCATTGATGGCAAGAGGGAGGTAAAGGACGAGTAAACGTATAAATAAATAAGCCAACTGTGGAAAGAGCAACGATCTTTGAGTAAAGCAAGGGCTGATACTGAACACAAGAGGAGGGACCTACTTTCATTGGTGCGCTCAAAGAAAGCTTATCTGAAAACGGAAAGCGAGAAGAGGTCAAAGCAGCACCATTTGGATTAGAAAATATGAAATAACTCTTACTAGGGCTCTCTCCATTTGGCGCATATGTAACTTTTTTTTTAAGGCTCACAATCTAACCAGATGGAAAAGAGACGATGAAATAAAGTCTGAATACAAAGTTTCACTAATGTGGACTGAGCGAGTAAGAACCCATTAATATGGAGATCCCAACTTCTGGAACACACGTGTCTAGAAAAGAGGCAAGAGGAAAAACACCCTGGCTGAAGGGCAGACAAGTGCAATTTAGCAAAATCCAAAATAAGAGACTGTAAAAATTACCTTGCAAAAAGAAGGTACATTTTCACGTGTCCTGGATATATTAGTATGCCACTTTCCTACTTGCAATGCGTTTCCCATTTTGTGCTTTCTTTCAGTTTTATTTTTAAAGCGAATCCCAAAGAACCCATACGATTATATTAACATGTATTGCAGAAATCTGCTTTAAGAGGAGGCAAATAATGCGTCGGTAAGTCCAGAAGGGTAACATCTGACTCTAGGGCAGAGACTTTCAAACATTTTCTGAGCACAGCAACCTTTCTTCCAGTCTTTGGCCCGAGTCCACCCCAGAGAACACAGAGCAGCTGCCGTGTCTGCAGGAGGCCCAGAGCCAGCCAGAGTGCCAGCCGAGAGGAAAACCATCCACTCTCTTTCCAAGGGCGACTCCTTCTCCGACTTCGTGAAGTCTCTCCAGCAGGCCTTTTCTGAACTGAAAAATACTCTTTGCTAAAAGATTCTGAAACCAATCAACCCACTGTGTTCTGTTGAAACCCAACACACACACACACACACACACACACACACACACACACACACACACACAAGACCCTGAAGTAGAATAGCTAATGTGCAATCTCATTTTCAAACATAAACTTCTTTCTCTAAACAGTTTCACATGAACCAGTGGGCGGGGCACTCCTCAGGGAAATGGCAGAGATCTGATCACAGAGGGAGAACAAAATGCAGCAGCAAGAGTCGGAATACTGCCACTAGGAGAAAGGAAGAAGCAAACAGCTTAATACATAATTTTTCTAAACCTCCCCACTAATATCCTGGCTACTGCTTTCAAATGGCAACAAACATAAACAAAAACTTACTGCTTCTCCAAGTTTATCCAAGTTATCCAGGAAATATTTTACAGATTCACCCTAAAACAAGAAGAAAATAAATAGTTAGTAGGGCTTAGAAATTGAAGATTCTGTTACAACAGTTTACATTAAACTGTCTGCTTGTACACTTAATCTAAACACAGTTTGTTTAGTCACAAATTTCAGACTGAACAACTAACCCCACTAAGAACGTACACAGTGTCTGCCTCTGCCCGCGCTACGGGCTGGTAATTTCACAAATGCTTTCCATAGGCGGTGCCCCAGTGGCCGTCTGCGTGGACAGGATCACACAGACGCTTAGTGACAGAACGATCTAGGTATCCAAAGGGAAGATGTAATGAAAAGGTGAAAATTGCTTTTGAGAGAAACATACAATTTAAGGGGGATTCTTTCTGTCTACATTTTTCTACCTTAAGTTTATACCAGTGGTGGTTATCGTTAGTGCCAAGAGCAAAGCAGAGATGAGGCGAGGACACTGTAAAATCTTTCAGTACCAGGCACCTGCCTGGACAGACACGCTTTGCTCCAGAAGGTTTCGAGTAATGCCGCAGGCTTCATGTCTCTGTTAGGTCTTTTCCTGAGTGACCAGGGTACTCTCTCTAAGCCCAGATTTCTATTAAACCTCCAGCCAATTTCGAATATCTAGAATATACTCCTAAGAGGAATACTTGAACAGAAGACAGAGAAGAGGGGAGCCATTTGGGGCAAGAAGGGCTCTTTCTCTATGTTTTCACGTTCCTGCTGGATTTCTACTACCATGGCAAAGCACCCCCCTGCCCGTGGCTGCTTGTGTTAATTTCCTGAAGGCAGTGCTTCTTTAATGGATAGGAGAGATCACCTGGAGATCTTTCGTTGACTACAGGTTCTGATCTGGGGCAGGGGGTGGGGGGGCAACTGACCAGTAGTTTCTGCAGTGCAGGTGACCTCCGGGACCACACTGGGTTACAGACCTTGCAGAAATTCTCAATTTGTTTTGGTCTCAGAATCCCTTCACACATCTTAAGATTCTTGAGGATGCCAAACAGATCTTGTTTATGTGGGTTATAGTTATTAATGTTTACCATATGAGAAAGTAAAACGGAGAAAGTTAAAAAATATTTTATTTAAAAATTCATTTAAAAAAACCAATAATAAACCCATTACATGTTAACACATTTTAGTATAGCTCAATAAAAGACAGTGAGACACTCATTGGCCTCTCATTTGAACTGCTACTATAGATTGTCCTGGCTGAGTACATACAGAAAATCTGGCCTTTTACAAAAATGTTGTTGGAAAGGGAGCATTTTAACAAAATATTTTCAGATAACTGTAGATACTTTGCTACTATACCAAAACTTGACAAGTGGTAGTTTTAAAAAAATGAGTTCACTGTGTCATAGAAAGCCTACCAATGAACTTTTTATACTTTGTTACACTGAAGTTCACCGGCTTTCCCTGGACTTAGAATGGATCTTGTCCCCAACCACTGTTTTGTACCACCAGGCACCGGTCACAGGAACGCGGCAGGTGACTAAGTAATGCAGATCTTCCGAATGCTGGCATGTTTCATTACACCATATTAAGAAAATCACAGTCATGAGTGTCTCTTTCACCTCTCAGGGAAGTCTTAAGAACTGGGAAGCTGACAAGCTCACAGTGGTGGGCCATCACAAGATTTCCTAACATTTTGATTTTCACTTCAAAGCTCAAGCTTTATCAACGGCAACAAATACTCTCCCGTATTTTCCCTGAAGCGACTGGCTGGCTAACTTCACTTCTTTTCTTAAAAAAGTCTGTCCAATGCCCACGTCTGAATAAGCTGGTTGGTGTCCCAAGTAAAAATGGTGTTCCACGAAAAATCCGGTTAGTTCAGCTCACAATCCGACCAGCTGCTAAAGCGCTTTTCATCCTGAGTCAGTACGCGGCAGGGTGTTTCCGTGGGCCTCCCAGCCCAGAACACAGAACAGGAAAGACATGTGGACTCAAAGGTCAAGACGGAAAACAATTAAAAATTTTCAATGCTTAATTAGGGATCATCTTAAGTGACAGTGGGGTGTGCGTATGAAATGACAACCACAACTGCATGGCGATGAAGGATACAACTCTGTGTGGGGCCAATGCCTGGACCTGTGCTCCGGGGCTGGCTGTTTACAGCCAGTGCTGCTCTCTCTGCACCCTCAGGGCCAGCGTGAATACAGGGAAGAAAGGAAGTAAAAGCTTGGTATCATCATGAAGGGCGCTGACCTGAAGACTCCCTTTACAGGGTGTCTGGGACCCCCCAGAGATCTGTGGGACACACTTGGAGCCTGGCTGCCTTCACGTGTCTTCATGGAGAAGGACGAAGGTGTGTGCCTGTGGGGAGTGCCAGCTAATTTCCTCATGACTGGAAGCAATGATAGACAATTTTGCATTTTTCTGGACCCTGTATTCATAGCATCTAAAGATGATTTTTAGTAGATGGGAAAAATTTTTAAGGAATTCATTTTGGATTAATGAAGAGATTATCTGGGTAAACTTGTATGGATATTTTTTGCAGTATACCATGAATTTTGATGAAAAAATTAATATTTTTGTGTTTTGACCGAGACACACAGGCCAAAGGGAATCTGGGCTTCATCTATAAATCCTAATATTTACTTATGGGACTGTCTGTACAACCCAAAAGTATTTAAAAAGTAAAATTCAAACAAATAACAATGACTCCGTTATCCTGAAGTAGTCTCTTGGATAAATATGATAAGAGATAGTCACTGTTTATATGAGTCTGACTAACAAAACTGTTATTCTTCCAGTAATGTGTGTATTACATACTTACGTAATGTCAGATAACTTGAATGAAATTCAGCAAATCTCTAAAAAAGGTGGTTTTTTACTGGTAGTGTTATATATTGCATTTATTGGCTTTTTCCTTGATTTTAGATTTAATATAAATTCACTGTGGAAACTGATAGCTAGTAAAAGGAACAAAGGAGGAAAGAGGCAATAGCCATCACCCCCACCACTCAGGGAGGATCACAACTAACATTCGAGGACGTCTTTCTCCAATCACTTTCTGTATATTTAACATTATTGAAATAATACAGACAAATTTGTGTCCTGATTTTTTCACTTAAATAACTTAAGTAAATTTAATGGTCAAAATAATTCCTAGTATTTATTATGTAAAAAGTTAATGAAACTGCTGATCTAATGTTGAATATTTGAATTTTTTAATAAACATTTTTCATATTTTAAAAATAAATAACGTTGTGATAAACAGCTCTGAGTACAGCTGTATGTGCTCTTAAATTATGCCCTGACCGATCTCTAAAGAATTGCTAAGGCAAAGAGGTTAAACATTTTTAAGATGCTTACGACTCACTGCCACAAAGGTTCTACTGACTCTCTCCCACCCAACAGTGTGAAATGATGATGAAAATAAACGAAGCTGAGATCAGAGAATATGTGTTTTGCAGATGTGTCTGTAACAAGGTAAGGTGCAAACTCTGATTGGCTCCACACTGTGATCCCCCCGCTGCTTTTCACTTCTCACCCCAGAGCAAGGGGCTCTCTGTGCAGCACAGAAAATGACATGTTCCATATCCAAATTGACAATAAAAGTTCAACTACACAAAAATGTATTTCGATCAGTACTGCTGTTTATCTTAACTACTGGCCAAATAAATGAAAGTTAAAGTCACTTTAACCTGGGTGCACTGTCTAAAGCAGCACACTCCCCCTTCCCCTTAAAAAAAATAAATGCTTATAACCAACCCATTGTCTCTGAGGGTATAGAGAAGCTGGTATACTCATTCTAGTGACCTTGCAAAATCAAGCTTTTTAGAAAGTTATGAGTAATATGGGTGAAAACTTTTAATGAACTTTTACCCGTTCTAAGGAATTTATTCAACATAAACAAAATGTTAAAAACATATTTTACTCAGTGCTACCTACGATAGTCAGATTTGGAAGTCCATTTTTCCACTTATCATTAGGGGAATGATTTAATAAATTTTGGTATACTAATATAATAACATTATATGTCATTGAATAATACTTATTTTGATATAATTGCCACATATGAAATATGTACACCATTAAACGCTAAATTAAAGCAGTAGACCACAAAGTGAAGGTTACAAAGAAACTACAACCCCTCATCCACAAGTGTTTTGGGAAGCCTGGTTCTAACACTTCACTGGGAGCAAAACTTGACCTGACTTGGTTAGGTTCTTTAGTCTTTATTTCTCCCACCTGATAAAACTATTCCAATGTTTTGCTGCACAACTATGGATCTTACATAATAAACAGTACATGCACTGTATTATCTTTCTGAAATCCAAAAAATTCGTAATTCCATTAACAAATGTGGACTCAAGAATTTCTAAGAATAGAACGGTATTATGTACGCTTTAACTATTCTATTTAAATACGGAAAAGGTAACTTTGTAGCTCAATGAGTGACTATATTCTCTTCTCAAAAAGAAAGGAAAAGAAAATTGTTCCTATTTGTTCTTCTCTTGGTAGTATAAATATAAAAAAAGCTGAAGTTCTTTTCCCTGATGTGTCCTGATTTAACATTCACTAAGAGTGGATCTGAGATCTTTTAGGTTCAAATTACTATAGGCCAATCTGTTTACTAGGAATTCATAATCTCACCCAAATCAAATGATAATAATTAGAGAAATATGTATGTGCTCCTGTTGTTAAATTTCAGCTTCTACCAAAGGAAGTTCCATCAGTGTAACTTACACAGTTCTTTGTGCACTTGACACTGTACAAAATATTTATAATTCACTTCCACACATTTGACCACGTGGGTTATCTCTAGTATTTGAAGTCCCAAATAAGGTGCCCTACTACCAACTGATTATACTGTGACTACGCTTTGCCTTCTCCACTATCACTCAGCCAGTATCTATTCAAGGAGTGTAAATACTTGAACATATTATTCCTATGAAAAATACAGTATTGTTAAAATAACTCCCCAGACATAAAAAATGGTGTTAACTCACCATTTTAGACCATTAAGTGATACGACTGATCCCTCCATTAGTTAGAAAACCGAGAATGGGACACAAGAACGGCTTTAGTAGCTTTTAATGTGCATGGCTGTAAACTAAAGCCTCTTCTGTTAAGAGGTTAGCCGCCCCCCCCCCATTAAGCTGCTGTGAAACAAGCAATTTTAAACCCATGCACACAGGGCCGCGTGCATGTGCAAACACGTGTGTGCTATAAAAGGACGAATATTTTCATAGGAGAAATTTCCCACAGTAGCTTTTGAGGGTGTTACTGGGAAAAGGAGAGAGAGAGAGAGAGAAAACCTATCTTTTTACAGTCTCAAAAAGAATCCCAAATTAAAAAATATAAAATGTGTGTTGTTTGCAATCTAATCATGAAGGACATGGAAAATGAATACTGGAGTCTCTGTTCTCAGTAAGCCCAAGAGCTTCTGAAGGTCACCTTCTGTTCGTGCTTTACTGCACCTAGGCAAATTTATACCTAGTTCAGCGCCCAGCACCTGGTGGCCTCCTCTCTCCTCCCCAAAAGTGGTGAATGAAGTATGAATTACCAGGGCGAAATTTCCCTCACATATTTTTTCCTAACAGTTTCAGAAATGATCAAAAAGTCCTCTAGTTGTCTACTATTAACGTTAAGGAAAAGATGTGGATTTTAGCCCTTTTTCTAACAATGACCTGGCAAGTTTCTAAACTTCTCCAGGCCTCAGTTTAACCGTCAATAAAATGAGGAAGTTTCGTGGTTCCATGGATAATTACTGAAGTTCTGCTGGACGCAACAATTTCAGTTTGTACAAGTGATTTAAGTTCTCCTTTCCCTGTATCTCTGCGTCTATTAATCTTAAGTCTACTTTTGTTGTGACTCATTATTCAAGTTATGTTGTTGCCTAGTCTCTAGGCTAATACAGAAGTAAATAATTTCACGTATCAGGCAAGAAATGTCATGGGTCTAACACTCACTTTTTGTTAGTTATGACTTGAGACTCTATTATAACCTTCCTCAGTCTGTTTTATGTTACCAGAGAGAAATTTTCATAAAACTGAAAAGAAAAGCAGTAAGTCACACCTATGACTTTTAAAACGTGAGATGTTTCATGTCAGCCCTTAGTTCTTTTTTCCTCTGTTCAGAATACGGACATACCTAAGTACAGCATAGCAGCCAGTGGGCCTAGCTTCTAGACACAAGACAGTACCACTGAGCTTAAGTTACCTCAAGAACAAAATGATCAGAGAGATAATAAGCTCCAGTAACCCGGTGAATTAAAAAATCCTATTAGTTCTACAAACTGCATTTTATAAGTTGTGTCTAAAGTAGGAATGGCCTCGAGGCTCCCCCCCCAATTCACAAGAATCATGTGTTATAAAGGTTCTTTCTTTGCTTGTGACAAAATAAGTCAGAGACACTGAGTTTAAAGGTAACAGAGAAGCTGAGAACACAAATGCGAACGTAATTTTTATTAAACAAATGTGTAGTCACGGTATGGAACGCTTGGCAGTTTATTTGCCCAGTTACTGAACAAGTGACAAATTTATTCAATACTCTCTTCTGCATAGCTAAAATGAATAAAGGACAGCATTTAGAATCTACAACTTTAAAAGGATATGGAATTTAAGCTGGACTTCAATGCAGATTTTTAAAAAGCAAGGCATGCATATTCTAGATAAGGCAACTTGGCAATGTGTTAACAGGAACTTTAAAAATGATCCTCCTTGCAGAACTATAGGAAAAATCTACGCAAGTACAGCAGTGGTAGTGCTACTGTGGCAGAAGGAAAGCCTGGTTGAGAGCTACTCGAATATTCCTCTTAGGTAACTATATTCTAGAGCAGGGATCCTTCAACTATGACCCGCAGGCCAAATCCAGCCCACTGCTTGTTTCTGTCTGGCCCATTTCTAAATGGCTGGGGAGGGAAAAGAATCAAAAGAATACTTCATGACATCTGAAAATGATATGAAATTCAGATATCAGTGTCCATAAACAAACCTGTATCGGAACACGACCTCGCTCATTTGTTCAAGCGCTGGCCAGGGCTGCTCCATCCCACAGTAGCCACGAACGGTCACGACACACGCTGTGTGAGCAGCTCACTTCACTTTGCACAACACGATGCCCTGATGCAATTATAGCCTGAAAACGTCTCAAATGTCACCAGGAGTGCCACAGCATGAATTTTTTTTTTTTTACTAGTGCATATCCATCAAAACAAAAAGCAGAAGAGGGCTTTCAATGTCTCACTTTTGAGGCACAATGGAATGTGGGTAATTTTGATACATCAAATTTGATGGAAAAGCACTGTGTTTATTATGCAGTGACACCGTGGCTATGCTTAGAGAATACAATGTACGTCCACATCACCAGACTAAACACTCTTCAAAATAATCCCAACTCCCAGGAAAGTGACAGGAAAAAAAAAAATCACATAATTTAATCACAGCAGGATTTCTTTGCAAAGGTAAAAGATGGAAATAGACTGAAACTGAAGTCAGTTTCCAAGCGGTTCACGTTTGCTGGCCAAGCAAGGACTACCATTTACTGCTCTGTGGTTGTTTACTCCGGGAATCGGCGCCAAGTCTGAAGGGACTGAAGCGGCCTGTCTCAACAGTCTGTGTGGGAGAACTGCAGATGAGAACACTTTCAAAGAAGCTGAGGAAACTCTAAAGCAGGATAACCTAAATTATAATATGCCAGGGAGTGTTACAACCGATGGTAGTAAAAGTATGTGTGCGGCACAAAAAAGACAAATTTAGAAAGACTATAAAAATGATCATGGACTGTGTGATTCGGTATTTGTGGGAAGTAGATGGGTCTGTCGTGTTTTTGAACCAGAAGTGTCAATAATAAATTTAATTTGCTTCCCATGGATTTATCTGTCATCAGTTCCATGAATTTTAGTAAAAAACAGAAGCTGAATATGCTGATTAGTCCTATGACGCAGTTCAAGAGTTTAGCAGAGGTAAATTTTTACTGAGATTTTTGGAACTAATGGATGAAACTGAATTTTTCCAAATAAGAATGACCTTCAATCACTAATGCAGACCATGAATGCCTTTGGAAATTAGCTTTAGGGAAGACCTGATTATATATCTTAAGGAATTTAACCCCAAATTAAAAGGCAGAACAGTTTTTGCACAACTTATACCGTGGTAATTCATTTCAACAACTGGCATTATTTCAATCATAAGCAATGTCAAACTGTTTTATCTGGTTTCTTGGCTGTCAAAAGTTAAACCAAGAAGTGAGACATCCATCCGCACACAAATTTGCATGTATTTTTCCAAAATCACACTATAGTTTCTGCAGCATCTTTCAGACCCCAATGCAAGTACAAAGGGTATTTTCATATTTTAAAATGCACTTAACAGTAAAATGAGGAGCTTCCACCTAACCATCAACTGGAAATGGGTAATTTACAATGTAAATAACAAGAGGCAAACATCGAGAAGAATCTAAGAGAATTCTATAAATGTCTTCCAAGCAATAACTATGCTCAATCAAAATCATATGCTCAGGGGTGCCTGGGTGGCTCAGTCAGTGAATTGTCTGCCTTCAGCTCAGGTCATGATCCCAGGGTCCTTCGATCCAGCCCGGAGTGGGGCTCCCTGCTCAGCGGGGAGTCTGCTTCTCTCTCTGTGCCCCCCCCCCCAGCTGGTGCTCTCACTTGCTCTCTCTCAAAGAAATAAATGAAATCTTTAAAAATTTTTAAATAACACCATATGCTCATTTGGCAGTACCTATCTGTTTGAAAAGACATTTTTTTCATGGATGAAATGTATAAAATCTTACTACAGATCAGCATTAATGAACATTTGCAACTTATTTTGATGATAAGGAGCATTAAAATCTGAACCCCAATTAAGCAAATGTTATTCATCTCCAAAAGAATCCCATTCTTCTCATTAGTAAACCTATATACTACCCGACTCTGTATATAATTTTTATTATTCTATTTTGAACTTCATCCACAAAAAACTTGTGGAAATTTGTTTTCTCTTGTTATAGAAATGCCTACGTAATGCCCTTGCTTTGTCTGCTGGCATGCAAAGTCTAAAATATCATACTCCTACTACTTGGCCCTTTTCAGAAACACTTTTCTGACTCCAGCACTAGACCCATGGTCTTGCCCCAGGCCATGCCTTAGCACTTGAACATGTTTGTTAAAAACACTGATTCCCGGGGCGTCAGGGTGGCTCAGTCCGTTAGGCATCTGACTCTTGATTTCACCTCCGGTCTTGAGCTCAGGGTCGGGGGATCATGCCCCATGTCACTCTCTCTCTTTCTCTCTCTCTAAATAAAGCTTTTTTAAAAACTACAGATTCCCAGGTCCACCCCAACTCTATCAAATCAAAAACGTAAGCTCTAAAAGAAGGGACCCTGATATAGCCATTCCAGCATGAGTTCGGATCTGGACACCCATTTTACTCAAAATTGATTTTATATTGACATTTTCATGGCTTTTGGTATCGATTGCACCATATCAGTTGTTTTTTAAGCCTTGCAAAGATGCCAAGAATATTAAAAAATTAGATTAGAAACTTACTTAGCTTTATCTTATTGTAAAAGTAGGTTTCAAGGATCACTTTCGTTCAACTAGGTCTTACAAGTAAACCATGAGGCCTCCCTTTGACAGATCTGAATTGTGACACGACAGTGGACTGCAGCCTACAAGTAGAACTTTCCCTTTCTTTCTCTTTTTAAAAACTGACCTGGTCACTCAGACATGCCTCACTACCATTCTAGCTGCTTCCTTTCCACATCCCTGAAGCCTATTCTCAAATGGCCACCGGAGTCTGCAGCCTTCGGAGCTAACTCCCTGAGATTTTTGTGGTCAAAAATTGATGAACCTAATAATCCAAGTATTACACTTTTAAAATGCTATAAAAGCACAAATGAGAAAAATGATTAGAACCACTACTTATATTTTAGCACAGGACCCTAAAGAACTTAAAACCTCAATTAAACCTACAAAATTAACTTGCTCCTACAACAGACACTTAAACTTTGCATGGTAAGATAAAGCAACTCAAGGGGCTTAATAAGGAAGAGGCATACTATATCTTTTTACCTGGTAAACAGGTAAAAATTACACTGTGGGATGAAAAGGTCAAATAAAACTCAATCAAATCCAAAAAAAAGTGCACCACATGTGAAGTATATGTATCAGACTTTAGTTTACTACTAAATACACTGCCATTGTTTAATCCTGTAAAATGTCTAGAATTTAACTGCAGGCTAATTAAGTGTGCCTGTAAGTGGAAGAAAACTCACTGAAAAAAGAAGTCAATGAGAAAAAGTAAGTGAATTAAAAAGTATCCCATTTTTACTTTTTGAGGCCCTTTTAGTTACGAGACCAGCAATACCTACAACAGTCTTCTGTTTTATTTTTTTTTTTTAAGATTTATTTATTTATTTGAGAGACAGAGACAGTGTGAGCAAGGGGGAAGGCAGAGGGAGAGGGACAAGCAGACTCCCAGCTGAGCGGGGAGCCCGACACAGGGGTCGATCCTAGGATGGGGATCTCAGGGGTCCTGGGATCGACCTAAGCCGATATCAAGAGTCAGAGGCTCAACCGACTGAGGCACCCCTAGTTTTCTGTTTTAAAAATAAACATGATAGTAAAAGAAACATTAGAGAAAATCTATACTACCAAGGTAAATTAACTGAGAAATTTTCTTCTGAAACGTAAGCATACATGTGATTCTGAAAATGAGAACTCAAAGTTAATATCCAGTTTCTCTTTATATAACCAACCACTAGCCAAATGCTATAAAGAGCAAAACATTTCCTGAAGAAGACCTAGTAAGCTACAAAATAGATGTCTGTGTTCTAAAATGGCTACGTCCAATGGTTTAAAGCTGTTTACACACTTTCCATGCATATTAAGTCTTTCATTTGCAAGTCTGGAATACTTCAAAGAGGAAAAAGAATCAACAGATAAGAGAGAAAACTAGAAATTTGTTTATTCCTCAAACTGATTACACCTGTGAGTTGTACTGCCCTATTGTACTGCCTCGACTACCACAATAAGGTTTCGGTATGCCTGCAATGTGCCTTTAATTTTCATCAGTCTTATAATCCCCCAAACTAAGCCAGATCAAAGTACTTGAATATTCATTGGTAGGCTTCATTAAGCATTCATTTGGAAAAATGTATTCAAAAGGAAACATCCACTCGCCTTTACACGTGACCTATATGTTTTTTATATTATTTCTAATTTTTTAAAAAGATTTTATTTGAGAGAGAGTACATGTGCATGAGTGGGGGGGGGGCTTGATCTCAGGACCCTGATACCAAGACCCAAATCAAAGGCAGACACTTAACCAACTGAGCCACCCAGGCACCCGAACATATTTTTTTTTAATCAGTAATTTATATTTGTATACACTAGTAATTTAAGCCCTGCAAATATCATAGTAAAGCCATATCTAAATAAGGAGACTTTAGGGCAATATTCTATGAATAGACTTTGAGCAATGTAAGCCTTTCCACCTAGCATTTACTTATGTAAGTTTACAGTAAGAAGCAAATGCCAAATATAAATAAGGTACAAAATGGAAAAGTTGGGGTTAAAGCTGTTTAATGAAGCAAGACTCTTCATTTCAATCTAAGGATGTGGCTAATAACAAAGGCAGAAGGTAGTATTTTTTGCTTATTTAAAGACTCAATTTCCTACCCTATTTGTCCTTTCTCTATTCTCTTCATATATTCACATGAAAATATGAAAGTTACCATGATACTGCTCTGCTCACGCTATTTATCTAAAATCTAAGACTCTAACATTATAATTACTTCAAGACAGTAAACATAAAACTTGGCCTAATTATATTTTAAGAGAGTTTGTTCAAAGCTTTGAAGATGACAAAGTGAAAAGAGCTTGAAACCATCCTATTTCAAATATTTGAAATACACTATCTTTCTAAAGGGTTGCATGTCTTCCCCCCCCAGTTAATTTTTTTTCTTCAAACTAAAATATGATAAAGAGGCTAGCTAGCTTTACAAGTGGTGTAGGCATCCAGGGCACGTACAAAACCCTCCCCCTGGTTCTCAGAGCTGGCCACTGGGGCAGGCTCACCTCTTCTTTCCTTTAGTGTCCTTCCAACATTCTCCTTTTGCCAGTTCTTCACAAAGGACCTATTATTCCATATCTTTGAAATGACCTACGCTTTTTTTAAAAAATGGCTTTCCTTATTCATTTTCCTCTGGAAAAAAGCATTATCAAGTGTTGACGTGATACACAGCACACGTCTGGAATGAGGGTCATATCGACATCTTTATTATGAAAGCACTATCCCTCGTGCATGTTCGGTTCACGAGGAACAAGACACTATTAACTTATATTAGAAATATATAAGCTATTTTTCTTTGTCAAAGGGAAAGAAGTCAATATTCAGTGGACTCCAACTGAATGCAGTTTCAAATTCTGGCTAGTGCTTTCCATGTGTATCACTTAAAACTTCCAAAAAGAGCCAAAAATTAGTCAGTTACATTAAAAACCACCCCAGTATTTGAAAACATCTTTTCAAAGTAAATACTTTTCCAGACTAATCTAAGATAGTTTATAATAGCCTAAATAGAATTTCCCAAAAAAGTTCTGTCTGATGTAGGCAATTAATTTCCATGTGGCTCACGTATAAGCTGTAAAAACAAACCAGGGCACAAAATTAAAAATATGAAATTTTTGGACCGAACTAAGCTCATCACTTTATTTTGTAAACTGCCCTTTCCTTGCCATTGCTCACAAATTAGTAAGTTCCTTTTTACATCCAGTTTTTCAATGAGACTTATCACCAAAATAATTTCAGACTAATGACCAGTTTGCTAAGAGTATTCCTGTAGTCCTACCAAATTCCAATTCACACATAACACAAAATGTACAATGCAGTTTAGTAATTCTCCTACAGAAATCACAAAAAAGAACCTCACTTTTATTAAAACATTTCATTCTGAAGAAAGAAAAAAGTTTAGCCGTACGATCCCGATAGCACATTACAGATACACGTGTATCTTCCACTCATGTGCTTGTACCTAACACATGTAAGCTGTTAGATTTTCTTATCCGAAGTATCAATTATTCTCTAAACTCTACATAAGAACTGAAGCCCCTTCTTTAGAATAATACAGGTTTCAGAGAGGAGGTCAGCATTCCTTTTTAAAATCTTCCCTCAAAAACTGAATACAAATTTTATTTATTTTTTTTAAGATTTTATTTATTTATGTGAGAGAGAGACAGAGATAAGAGAAAGAGCGACAGACAGCACAGGTGGGGAGGAGAGGGAGAAGCAGGCTCCCCGCTGAGCAGGGAGCCCAACAAGGGGCTGATCCCAAGACCCTGGAATCACGACCTGAGCCGAAGGCAGATGCTTAACTGACTGAGCCACCCAGGTGCCCCTAAATACAGATTTTAAATGTGAAGAAGCAGTTTAATATGGCAGAGACTGAGGGCTAGATCTGACATCGTATGTAATGCTGTTCAACTGTGTAGCAACATGGTAAGTTAGCCTATATTCCATGTTATCATTTAGCACCACTACCTTCTGTTCATAAAAAATATATACAGGAAAGAATTTTACATTTAAGTCAAAAATTCACATCCATTTCTAGAATGCCTTAGCAGTTCTCTGAGAAAATCACCTCCTCCAGGAAATGCTAATGTTGCAACATTAAATGAAAAAGATATAAAATTGTACAGAAAGTACAGAAAAGTTTATCTCTACCTCCAATACTGTATTCAAATATCAGAAGGAAATATACCAAAATATCAACAAAGGTGTCTTATAATGGTGATTAGGGACTAACTGGATGATTTTCCAGAATGGACATATGTTTTAAAATTTAAACTTTGAAAAAAGCTAATTTGGATTCTGGAGTCTGTAAGCAATTTCCTCAAAAAATAAAAACAAAACAACGTTCCTACTTTTTAGTTTCCACCTAATGATTACACTAAAAAGCTTAGCATTTTGAGCTTTGAAAAAAATTCTTCAAAGTTAAAATACTTTTTTTTTTTTAAGATTTTATTTATTTATTTGACAGAGAGAGAGACAGCCAGCTAGAGAGGGAACACAGTCAGGGGGAGTGGGAGAGGAAGAAGCAGGCTCCCAGCAGAGGAGCCCGATGTGGGGCTCGATCCCAGGACTCTGGGATCACTCCCTGAGCCGAAGGCAGACGCTTAACGACTGAGCCACCCAGGTGCCCCTAAAATACTTTTTTGAAAAGGATCAATCGTACACAATCCCGATAGCATATAAAGGAACATTAAGCTTTGCCAGAACTAGAATCCTAAGTAGTATATATATTTTTTTAATCCTCAAAAAGAAATGACCTCAATTGTTAAAAAAAAAAAAAAAAGGAAAAAAGTGTCTTCCAACACAGGACACACTTCCCAAATACAGTTTCAATTCCCCTGCTATCTAAATAGAGGGGCCTATAAGAGTCCTTGTGAATGCACACCAGATGGAAAGTTCTGCTCTATGATGATGTGCTACAATGCTTCTTGAAATCCCCACAACTAAAACATTATGCAATAACTGCGACATTTAACATTAACAATCAACATTAATAAAGAAATTCTATGCCTAAAATCACACAGCAGATGAGAGGAAAACCCAGATCACTTTATTCCGTTTTAGTGTTCAATCCATCATCCCAAATTCTCTTGTCAACAGAGAAGCTCCACGCGGCCTACAAGAGCATTAACTACCTTTCCTTTCCCCATCTGTCAATCTTTCATGTCAGACAGCAAAGCAATGCAACCTGTGAACGTTTCTAAATACTGATGAATGTGGGAAATAGTTCAAAATTTATATTGGCATATCAGTTCCTGTTTCCAAATCACTGTGCAGTTAATTATATTTTTAAGGGATGCAGGAAAGTATGGTAGTGAGTATCAGACACGGGCTATGGAGTCATACAGCCCTGACTTTGAATAGTGGCTCTACTCAAAACTAGCTGTGACCTTAACCTCTACGGACCTGTTTTATGTATAAAATGAAGTGAACTGGACCCACATACTCTCTGAGGTCTTTTCTAGGTTAGTAAACACTTAGTGATTCCGCATGTTCTTGGCAGAAAAGTAGCGAATGCAGCATACTATAGCATCTCCCATCTCACTGGCGATCACTGTGGGTTGAATTATCTGGCTTCCACCAGATTGAGAGCCTCTATTAAGGCAGCCAGACATGCAGTTCTTGAGTCCCCAGGGCCTACTCAGCCCAGAACATAGTGTGGGCAGGTATTCAATACATGTCTGCTGAAGGAACAAAGGAATGAATGTGTTTAACTGATCAAGTTATTGCCCTCACTAAACAGGAAATGGTCATAAGTAAAACAACCAAGTACAGAGTGAAAAACTCTTCTGTGTGTGCCTGGCCTAAAATCAACAGCATTATTACCTGGTGTGAACTCTGCTTCTGAGACAGTGCGACTCAAAGAAACTGGTTAATATAAACACAATGTCCTCTTGAACTCTGAAAAGGCTTGAAAAAACCCAACCTACCAAGGCAGGTGGTTGAAAGTACTGCAAAAGGGAAATGAGAACAGTCAGCTTAATCTCAAGTGAATCTCCTTTACTTCCTCACCTCTCTTCCCTCTTCGAGCCCTTCCAGCCTGGCTTCTCCCTCACCAGGTCACCTGCCACAGTCAGCAATAACCTTCCTGTTGCCAACATCAAGGAACTCATCAGTCTTAGCCTTACCACACCTCAGTGGCATGCAGCACCGCTGTCTACTTGTTTCTTCTCCAAAACACTTCTCTGGCTCCCGTGGTACTACACGTTCCTGAAATTCTCCTACCTTTCTGGCCATGTCTGCCAGCATCCCCTTCTCTGAATGTTCTCAAGCAATCTGAAGGTTCCTTAAGACTCCACCCTGAAACCTATTCTCTTGTACACCCTTCCCCTGACATTACATTCCCCTGTAAATGTACACATTCTATAGACTTTAAATATTCCCTGACTACTCCTGTATTTCTACCTATAGCCCAAAGCTCTGTTCTGGATTCCAGACTCACGTATCAAATGGTCTACTTGATTACATCTATAGGTCTCACAGAGATCTCAACCTAATATGCCCAATAAAGTCTTCATCTTCCCCTTCAAATATCTCTCAATCTTTTTATTTCAGCAAAAAGCACCACCATCCACCTAGTCACTAAAATCAGAAGCCAAATAACTTTTAATGTCTGCCTCCCCCTCACTCCTCCCATCTCCAATCTATCAGGTCCCCATGATTCTCCTTACAAAGTGCATCCTGAAGCCACCGTCTTCTCTCCATCTTCACAGCTACCACCTGATGAAAGTTGTTCTTCCGCAACAGTCTCCTAACCCTGGAACCGCTTAGCATCCAGGGGTTCGCGACAACTATCTGCTAACTGACCACTGCTCTTCTCATTTGCCCCCAATTTCCACACTCCAGCAAGCTTTTTCCCACCTCAGCTCCTGCTGAACCTTCCTTCTCCTCGCCTGGCTGGCCCTTTCTCATCTATGGGGTCCTAACTACAGGTCACCTCCTCAGACCATCCTCTAGTTCCCACAGGGCTTCCTTTTCTTGTCCTTCAGAACATTCACCACGTCCATTAGTTATTTGTTTGCCTATTAATGTAGGTTCCTCCAAATAGCAAGATTGATTGAGAACAGAGACCGCACTCGTCTGATTCACTAGCAAATATCCAGCCTGCAAAAAGGGCCTGGCTCATTAATAGGTGATCAATAACGTTACTGAATGGCTTCTGAGAGCTGCCAGTCAACTGTTACCAGACAAGAACAGATTTCTTGAAATCTGCTGCTCGAGGCCTTCTTGCGCACATTGTCTTTTATGTTTGCTCTCTACTTTTCCTATTTGAGAAAAGAATTCAGATTATCATAATGAAAATGGATTCTCAATTAATGCTCTAAACCTTAATACTTGCACTTAAAACAAAATATAATTACATATAAAAATATAAGATGGGGGTGCCTGTCTGGCTCATTGGAAGAGCACACGACTCTTGATGTTGGAGATGTGAGTTTGAGCCCCACAATGGCTGTAGAGACCACTTAAATAAATAAGACGTTAAAAAAAAAAAGGATGAACATATACATTCCCTTCAAAACAATGCATTTCTACAGAATGAAAGCTTAAAAAACAAAACAAAACAAAGAGCCTTCTTTTTCAAAACAAAGATATCTTACATTATGGCCCAATGTGCAAAATGCTATTTAACAGGTAAGAATCTTGGTTTCTTACAAAGTTGTAATACCAACCTTGAAACTGGTTGCAACATCTGATCATTTAAGATAATCTTAAAAAGTCAAGGAAAAAATTAAGCGAGTACGTATAATTCTCCTTGCCCTATTTTAGAACTGAAATGTGTGACATCTATATGGCATAAAGTCCCTATAATTTTTGAAGCTGTAGCTAATAAACAAGGATAGTTTTACTGCAAATGTAGCAAGTAACAGTTAAAAATAGCAAATCATTAGTATTGCAATATTTTAACTCAACAGGCTGAATCACATTACTCTCTTTTAAGCTAGGATAAACAGTATTTGCAACTTTGTGAATATACACCATTCACTTACTTGGGCTTTTAAAAATCAATAAATAGGAATTTAGGGACCATCTTACATTGGAATGGCAATTTATCTAAAGCATGATCTTCTCATTTGTTAGGCCCCATGTAACAACGGAGTGGCCAGGCAATAACTTGCGACTCTCTAGCAGCTAGGAAAACCTAGTAGCTTCCATTTTTCTCTTACTTAGTATCAGTGAGTGGATATAACCGCGCTGCGCATCATGAGGCCTAAGTGAAAAGCACCCAATGATGTAAGATAACAGATCCTCCTACTAGGCAGTTCCTCTTGTTTAACCGAAAAATAATTTTTAAAAAGATTATCCAGGGAATAAGAGTAACCAGGATACTGAAAAGGAAAGCGAAAGTCTCTCACACCAATTACTCATTTGTCCAGCTCTTTGTTTAACCTTTCCAGAAGGGTGAGAAGAGAATGTCCGACTAACAGGCTAACTGTGGCTGCTCCAGCTCAAGAAACCCAAGGACACTGTCATATTTTAGCAACAGAAGAGTTTTGTTTGTTGGCTAACATTGTTTTTAAACGCCAAAATCAGTAAAATGTGTTTTTTTTATTTAGGAGAGCAAATCTGAAATTTGTTTATTTTGCTTCATAAGAAAACAGAATATTTCTCTGGAAAACTAGTGCTTTTTCTTGGTTTTTATGCAAAGTGATCAGAAGTTACAAAATCTCACAAAAATAATGTGAAATTAAAAAAAAATCATTCTGTATTTTGTAAGGATTTTTTTTTTAAAGATTTTATTAATTTATTTGACAGAGATAGAGACAGCCAGCGAGAGAGGGAACACAAGCAGGGGGAGTGGGAGAGGAAGAAGCAGGCTCCCAGCGGAAGAGCCTGATGTGGGGCCAGAACGCCGGGATCACGCCCTGAGCCGAAGGCAGTCGCTTAACAACTGAGCCACCCAGGCGCCCCTGTAAGGATTTTTTTTTTTTTACCTTGGAAAAGAAGCCCAATACCCTCTTCGACCTGCGTACTTGCAAAGCCTCGGCCCACTGCAGGCTCAGGACACGGAGAGGGAGAGGGCATGTGTGTGTTTGTGTGTGTGTGTGTGTGTGTGTGAGAGAGCGCGCGTGCACGCCTGCACGCACGTGCATGCAGGTGCAGGGTCACCACAGAGACGGAGCAGAGAAGCACGTGCAGGGGGAGTGGCAGTGCGCCTGCCCCTCTGCGGAAGGCTGTCCCACCGTGCCACCAGCAGGAAGATAAGGATTTGGTTAATTCAGCCTACACATCAGATTACAAATCAAGCAAGTGATATGAAAAGGCAACAAGAACCAATACAGCCACGCAGAGGAGCTCAATTCTCTCTCGGATGTTCTACCTTCAGGAGAGACAACATATGGTGTACTGAGAGTATGAGTCATATTCTGCATTTTTTAGAATTCAGGATTTTTATATTGGTGATCAAGTTCAGAGAGTGAATCAAATCAATGCTTACAGGGCTTTTATTTTGTTAAAAAGCTACTTATGGTTTATGCGCATATAGCTTATTAGGAATATTAATGGCTAATGTTAATAATATGCTTAATAGGAGTCAGGCACTGTGCCACAGGCTTATTCTATATGGATCATCTCATGCAATTTCTACAACAACTAATAATAATAGGTCTTCAGAGAGTCCCCCTTTACAATTTCAGAAACAGAAAGGCTGAGGGACTGGCTCAAGCTCACAGAGTGAAGGGCAGAGCCAGGACACAAGTTCTAACTGGTCATGGAGTTCCACGTTATCCCACTGCACAGCAGACAACCACATCGAAGTTGAACGTCATCACATTAAAACCATTTGCAAAAATGCTTTACAACATGTAAAATAAATCAATGAATTTGAATATGGTTATTTTCTAATCTGCCTGGAAGATACAAAGTTTCATATAGCAAAACCAAGTACACAGATCTTACGACTGTTAGACCTAAAGCCAAAATAAATCAATGAAGGGCGATTCTACTACTAGTTTTCTGCATCTTTTGTGTAATAGTTGGGGATGAGACAGTTCACCCACAGCACTGATTTAAAAAATCTTTTTTATTCATTTTGCCAACAGAAGAAAAGAGATTAAATTGGAAAGATTAAAATAAACAACTACCATCACTGCAACCGATTGGTAACTTTAGTCAAGGCCACTAAAGTCCGGTTCTCAAAACAAAATTACTATTTCCTTGATCCCTATCAGTCCATTCTAATAATTGCTCTGCTAATGTGGATGTAACAAATTCTCTTGAAAAAAAGCATCTTGCAAAAACAGTATGTTCACAATAACGACAAAAGTGAACTCCATCATATACCTAGAAAAAAAAACAAAGTACTTTCAAACAAGGAAATAAAAATAATTGTCAACTTCCAGAAACATGGACTTAAAAAAACAGGTAGTTTCTAACCGGAACAAAAACTTATGACAATCTGCAATCTGAATGCTCACAAGCAGTATAAAAACTGTTGACAGCTACATGAGAAACACTGCAAAGAGCTCATAAAATACAGAATACAAGAGTTCTGATATCCCCTTCTCCAAGAGCAAAGCTGGGCAACTATATTCCAGATGGGCCAACTTCCATATTGCCTAGAAAAATATATAGCTGCCTGTCAGATAACAGGCTGTCCGTAAACTTTCATTTTTCAGGGAAAACATCAGAAACCATGTTCACTGATGGGACATCAGGTGAGGATCACTAGTATAGTTAGTTTTCAAGGAGGTGAAGATTCAAACCACCTTTATGATGATGAATGGTAGTTAGGATGAACTGTACCACTAAGTGAGTAAATCTACCACCGAAGTCATTTAAGATTATTTATATTGTAATTATAATCGAAATTAATAAAGAAGGAATGGCAAAAGGCCATTATGAAAGTTCAGAATAGAAGAACTGTGTAACCATCAGTGCAATGCCATGTATTCTTAATAAAACCTTACACATATCTAAAATAACGTGCTAGAACTTTCTAGGGGAGTGTTAATCATTTGTGTGCATGGGTGTCGGCCAGAAGAGGCTGGGCATGGAAGGAAAACATGCTCCATGGATGTAATGCTTGAGTGCTTCACAATGGTTCACTGGCCAGCACTGCGGACCAAGAGTCAGCAGATCAGGGTCCCAGTGGCTAGTCTATCCTCTTTCAATAGCTGTGATCTGAAGCATCAAGAAACCTCTCTGCATCTGAATTTTTTCATCTGTGAAACGGAGACAATAGCATGCATTTCATTCCTCTCACGGTGTTTAAAGGATTACACGGTAATGTATGTGATAGGGCTTTGAAAAGTACAAAGCGATTTTTATAAAAAGTAAGGTATTTTAAAAAATGACATAATCATCAGCCCTTGAATTAATTTTCCGAGGAAAAAAAATGGCACCTGTTTTGGGCTGATGTGGCTAGGTGTCCCAGCTTGGTTGGGCCGCCATCTGTGAACGATGAACAGGGAATGTTCAATCCAGGGAGGACTTTGGCAATTATGTTTTTCTTAAACACGGGGCCACAAATCTTTCTCCCACACTAGGTCCACTCCCGTAAAGAATTCCAAAACTAAAGTCTAGTTTTCATAACAAAACCATTTCCTTGCTTCATCCCTTAGTTGTTTAATGAACATTTTCAGAGCAGCATAAATTACTATACTACTAGCTTTATTTAGCAGTAAAAAGTAATAAAGCAGCACAGTTTACAGCACCTCTTCAGCACCTAGAGCTCAGACATCCCATAGCTGGTTAAGCTTTCACCAAAAAAAATAAAATACAAAAGATATAAACACAAACACATCAACATAATACATCAAGAGATACACAGGCATATAAATGAACACAAAAACACAATCTCACAATGTTGTAATAAAATCATAAGCACATGCCAAAGCATCCTCTCTGTTTTCAATGTACAGTACTATACCTCTGGGTTTCTAAGATTTGGATAAAAGGAACCACTTTCATCTGATCAAATTCACCAAAAGGCAATTTTACCTATACAGACCTAAATTTTAAAATCTCTGCAGTTATATATAATCCTATCATTATATATGCTCAAATGTTTTACAATAATCCTAGAATCAGGAGACAATAGGTTTTCCGCAACTTGAAGTCAAAGTCCTGTTTTGATTTTATTCACAGAGAAAACAGAATAATTCCTTTCCCAACAGAAACATATTTCTCCAAAGAAAGTAGTAACTAATTCATTTTTTAAAGCCAATCCAAATTAGAATTAAAGAACAAACCAATGCCTCTAATTCTATGGCATTTCAAATCCATTTTGCAGGATAAAGAAAGAAAAAAGTTTTAGTCCAAACTGAAGTTCCTATTTTACTTAGCGCTCAGCTCTTTACAGGCCAATGAATGAGGCTAAATAGTTACTCTGTTGCCCAGACTGAGAGCAGCTCTGTCTTAACGGATAAACTACCTCATCAGCTTGGAGAAGTGTAACTATCATCCAGCACAAGCTGCACTGCTTGAATAAGAAAAATTAAGTCTAACTGAAGGTACCAGGATAACAAAGAAAATAACTCTGGTTTCAGGAATTGCAAAGAAAGGCTGGTCATTACAGGAAGTAGTATTAATGCTGACAAGTTAAAATGTTTATAGGAACTAGGAAGCTCTGGAGTGTCCCTCCCAGTCACACACTTTCCTGCCCTATTTAACCAGTCCTGTTAACCTTGCTTATATTTGTGAGTAAGCAGCTGTATATTAAACATCCAAACAAATTAACTGACAATGATTCCTGGCCATTTTGTTAGTTTTGCTCCGTGTCTGCAGCTATATCAGTTCCCAGCCAAGCCCTGACTCCCATCTCTAGTCATCTAAGCTACCACATTCCCCAACCACAGTCACACAAGTTTTTCCAGAGAGGGTATCTCGTCTGTGCAGTGGCGGGCCACAGTGAACGCACAGCCAAAGCTCAGCAGCACAAATATTTAATCCAGGACTCAATGAGGCTGCTTCTGAGTACGTATTAGCCTGTGAGCTCGTTTACAAGAATTAGAAAGGTACCTTAAAAGCTAGAAGAGCAATGTAAATCTTAGATTTTTCTTTTTCCACAGTAAACTATTTAGCTTACCCATACTGAAACTAACCAGAAAAGGAAATGTTTGCCTTTGGGAACTTGGAAAAGAAAACATTCATGTTTGCACCCGAAGTTATTACTAACAAATGAATGACTGGCTAAAAACTTACGCTGTGATACCACTACCCTATCCCTTTTGCCCCTAGACTGATTATAAGGCAGTTGTTCACCTTAAACAAAAAAACCCACAAAAACATGAAAAGGCTTAAAACCTGTTCCCATTTGCATTTCAATCTGCATTAATAAATTTAATAATCAATTGTTAGTTGAAACAAAAAAAGGATGATTTTATTTATCTGTTAACTCTTCCTTTTTCCCCTGACGGTTTTACTTTTTCTATCCAAGATTCAAGAATATACTTTGTGAAACATAAAAAGAAAAATTATGACTGTAATACAATGACTTCCCATCTCCCAGAAAATTAACAAACTAGCATACAGAAATGATTCCTATTTTCCAGAAGACACTTAATATGGGATGTTTCTTTTTTTTCTAGAGGAACCTTATAATTCAGAATGTCTAAAAAATGAGGAAATAGAATCAGTGTCAGGCTTACGCTAGTGAGAGAGAAGACGACAAACAAGGCACCAACAGACCTTCTACCTCAGCGGGAGAACCAAACCTAAGTGCAAACAGGTGGAGTACCGGCGACCGAAGCGGGGCGAGAAGCAAGCACAGCAAGGAGAGCACGGGGCAGGAGCCACATTCCAGCTGCGAGGGCTGGAGAAAGCTCTGACCCTAAGGCGCTGTCCCTCAGGGTGGCCAAGGAGCAAATTCATCCAAATCATCGATGACTATCTGCTGCAAATACACATCACTGGGTCCCATCCCAGATTCCTGAATCAGATCCTCTTGGGATGGGAGTCTAGAACTCCGATTTTGTTTTGTATTAAACAAGCATTCCAATGAATCTGATGCAAGGGGTGCATGGATCACATTTAGTCACTGAAATGTGATTACCATTCTTCTAAGTTAAGGGTAAGACCCACTGAATAGATATAGTAATGAAAAACCCTGACCGAAGGACCTTGTAAAGACAGCCAAAGAAGCAGAAAATCAGAGTATGTGGAAACTGGGAGGCTGTCAGGTGTGTGAAGTAGTCTAATGAACACAACGTTGTTGGAACCGTAGGGAAGCCAGCTAGTCCTGACTCAAAGAGGTTGAACTCTGTTCTGGCGGTAACAGAGAACGAGCATAGCTTTCTGAACAAATCCATGCTGTGTTTGAACAAGATTACCTGGCAGACCAAGCAAGAGGTACTAAGACATTATTGGAAAGGGGAAAAGGAGGGAGTGGATGCAAGAGATTTTTCAAGGGTAGAAAAGACAGGACTTGGGAATTTGCTGCATGTAGAGAAGAAAAGGAATTGAAGACGACCGTGAGGAAAATTTTAAGTGAGCCAGGAGCCTTCTCAGTGTCTAACACTGTGCCAAGCACCACGCAGCATCCAAAAGCACAAGAGTCATTAATTCAGTGTACTACCTGAACTCCTCCTATACGTGACAGGCACCATTAACAATGCCAAGGATACACACAGGAAAAAAAAAAAATTCCTGTCCTCCAGGAGTTTAAAATTACGTCTCTCCCTGTGCCTCTTTTCTTCTGCCCCTACTTTATAGGAGGACAAGTATTTCTGGAACTTGTCTCTCCTTGTGCTCAAGACCTTCTTTGCTCCTAAAGCATCAGTTGGGTCAAGTCAAGAACGTGTAGGTCCCCACTCTGAGTGGTTTTGGGTATTTCTTCTTAATGGCAAATACTTAGGAATGCTTTCTCTACAATGACACCACAGTCTTGACACAAAATTGTTAGGAGGTAAATGTCCAAATTCAAGTGTCAGTGAGGCCCAACTTCAATTAAATGGACTTATAGAACTTTCCTACAGAAACCTTTAGAGTACAGCTGTTTATTTATTCATCCAATCAACATGAACCGTATGCTTTTGCAGATGGGTGTTTCTCCTGACCTAGAAGGATGAATAATGTCCTGAGAAACCTTAGAGTGGAAAGTGGGCTTTGTCAAGAAAATGAATTAAGAAGAAAGGAGAATAAGCAGCACTTAAAAACAAGAGGGAGGGTGACGAGAGACAAGAAGCGGTGTGGGGAGGAACTATCAGCTATAAAATAAGAAACACTGACCAAAGCACAAAAATCAACCCCAAGTCTGGGAATTGGACGGAGGTCACTCTGTCAAGTTAAATTCGTAACTGTCTATATATAATGCTGCCAGCGACTCGACTTGAACAATAACATGAAGCAGTCTTTGCCTTTCATTAATGGACAAGTTACTTGACACACCCCAAAGAGGAGAACTATAGAAGACAGCACGTAACCAAGTGCGACATTTGTATGGTGCCCGTGAAAGCCATAATAAAGAGAAAGTAAAGATTCAAAATCAGTTTTATAAAAAGCTGTCATGAACACGTTTCTAGAACTTTTAAGAGCCAAGACTGCTTCTGAAGACAAACTAATAGCAAAGACGGCTGGCAGTGTTATCATTTCGTAGCCACACCCATAAATGTGGATCACTTTAATGCCAATGACATCATCGAACAACTTTCTAAGCAGTTTTACTTTCAACTGTCACTTTTTTGGGATCATATTACAGTAAAACACTTCAAATCTGAACTACCTCCAAACTGCATACAGTCTAGATTGTTATCATTCCTGGGATCTTTCCAGTCTTCGGCAAATAAAACCCAGGATACAATCAAAGCATTCACAATTAAACTGCAAAACGCTTGATTTAAAAAAATCTATTTCAATCATTATTTGTGCATCTTTAACTTAGATCAGATCCTTTCTTTTCTACCCTCTCTACAGTGCTGTGTAATGGCTCTAAATTCTATGGTACTCTAAGATTATTTTGTTTTTAAAGAAAGGATTTGTAAATTGTGCTTAGAAACCTTAGAAAAACACACACACAGAATGCAACAATGATTTAAATGTTATCAAGAACTTTAATCTCTTTATAAATTAATCTGTATCAGATGAGTACCTCAAAACACTATATAAATGACACATCTGAACAACGAGGTGCAGTTACTAAGCTCTCAGCCTGAGAGTAAAAGATCAATTTTTTAGAAGGATGAATATCATTGCTGCAATTGGGAGGAAATTATTTTCGAGAATAGAATAAAATTAGGAGAAAATACCTAAGAAAATCACTGTCATCTTACTTACAAAGAAAAATGGCCAATTAAACGTAACTGTTTCACCCAATCTACGGTGTTTACTTCATTTTTATCTTGCTTCACTAAGAAGCTCATCTACAGAGCAATCCAAATTTCTGAGGCTAAAATTCTGGATAGATACATTTTAATGTGGAAGTCAGTGAAAAAAGGTATGTTCGAATCAGCTACCGGTAAATGTCATTAAAATAAAATGACAACAGTGTAAAAAAACCAAATCTCTTACCAACTGAAATTCTCGACGCCGGTCATAGGCATTCTGTATGCCACTGTCTGCCCACAGCGCTCTTACAGCAGGGAGATACTGCAAAAAGACTTGAGTTTCCACCATGCCCTGGGACGCCGAGGGGGACCGGGTGTCAAATGCCATCATCTTGTCTCCGTTAACTTGGTTTGAGTTATCTCCCCACGGAATATGAAGCTTCTCTCGAGCATCGACCAGCACCCTCATACCTTCGTTTAAAAAGAAAGAGAAAAGTGGGCTAGGAGTCAGATATTCTCATTGACTCTATTCCAGTATCATTTTCTGAAGCTTCTTAACTACTCCAGGCCCACCTCCTCCACAACTGGAGACCAACATCGAAACAAACACCCATAACTTCTCAGAGCCTAAAAAAAAGCTAACACTTGTTCACAGTCATAAAATTGGAGCCTTGAAAAGCAAATACTATTAACACAGTTGCTCTTTCTTAAGTATTTTAACATGTTCTAATTTATAAAATAACTTTTTATAAACTTTTAATAGAAAGTAGTCACAAGAGAACCAAAACCAGTGAAGGAAAAAGAAATCACGCTGCACAGGCCAATGTCTGGGCTCTGAAAAAACAGCTGCAGCTAAGATTTTCAGAGCTCTTCAAAAAGACATTAATGAAATGCCAAGAGTCAAACATTATCTCTCTGAGTTCATTTGTTCTCTGAGCACCCGGCTTTAACCCAACACCGAGTGGTTGTTTTTTGTTTTTTTTGTTTTGTTTTTTTTTTTTTAAGATTTTTATTTATTTGAGAGAGATCGAGTGAGCGAGCAGAGAAGCAAAGGGGAAGGGAGAGAATCCCAAGCAGACTCCAAGCTGAGTGTGGAGACTGACACCGGGCTGGATCTCATAACCCCGAGATCATGACCTGAGCCAAAAATCAAGAGTCAGAGACTTAAACTGACTAAGCCACCCAGGTGCCCCAACACCAAGTCTTCTAAGAACACATTCAAAACTCAGAAACTCCCAAACCAAGCTTTAAATCAGTGTAAGTCACAGGAAAGCCTTAGATTTCCCTAACAGGGAGGAAGAGCAACTGCAAAAAGCACAGAAACAGAGAATTCAACTCACACACATTAATTCAAACCCAGGATCTCTAATCACTAAACTGTTACCTTTGGTCCATATTAATTAACAGTCACATAACTATTCATTCAGTCAATATTCATTCAGTCAATTGTCTGGATAACTGGATAACGTTTTGCTGTCAATCTTCTGGTCAAGACAACTCAAAAAAGTAGATGTCTAGTGACTTACTTCATCTCATAACCAGTGTTCAAAGTAGGTCACACTTAGGGACCCAATGCACAATAAGGACCAGGTGTTTACCTGGCTCATAATCAGTTAACATCTTGACTCTATTCACTGACATAATTCCTTAAGTTCAGCTCCATCAGGATACAAAGGTACCTTCAATTAAGGACTGGCAGGGCGGAGCCCTAAGCCTTGAAAGAGACCTTAATTAGTTTTGTGCTCAACAGTAAGATGGGATAAATACAACTGTTTTATACAGCTTCACTGCAGCAGTGTGAGGGCTCAGAGCTGGCTGGCTGTGACCTGTGAGCTGCTGGCCTAGCGCTCTTCTCCCCTCTATACCCCAGACCCCCACCCCTGGGGGGGGGGAGGGTTCCTCAACTCAATCCTGGGAGGTATTAAAAAAAAAAAAAAGTGATGAGAAGGAGTTGCTTAAGAACTTCCTGAACAAAAAATCCCACTTAAAGAAACCCTGCT
>NC_048230.1:33957717-33990861 GCF_002007445.2 Ailuropoda melanoleuca | reverse complement strand
TCAAATAAATAAATAAAATCTTTAAAAAATAAAAATAAAAAATAAATAAATAAATAAAAAAAAACAGAAGCAGAGCTCCAAGCCGACAGTGATTCGTTGACTCAACCTGTACAGGCTCCGCATCACTTTTTAGGCCAAAGACTCTATACCAAGGCACNAAACCAGAAGCAGAGCTCCAAGCCGACAGTGATTCGTTGACTCAACCTGTACAGGCTCCGCATCACTTTTTAGGCCAAAGACTCTATACCAAGGCACGATTTCATTTGAATAGTAGAGCAAGTGGTGGTACCCCCCCACCCCAGTTATTAAGCAAAAAAGGAGAGAGGAACGTGCTGCATAGTGATTACAGGCAAAACATCCTGCCCGACCGTGACAATGGGGCGAAAAACCACTGATGCTAATTTTTTCAGACTAACTGTATGGGTCTACTCTTTCCTGATGCCAGCACAGTACACAGGACTCCCTTAAGTTGCATGTCGTTGCCCAAAAGGGCCCAGGAACTGTCACCCTTCGCCCTTGACAAGTCTCAGGCAAAAGTTTCCTTATTGCATCGGCTCCAGAATTCCCTTACTTAGGAGGCGGCCAAAGCAGCAGGGAGTTGGGAGCAGCCCCGACCCCATGTGACTCGGGTCACCCACTCGGGGCGAGGTCGGGCAGGCAGCGCCCGGGCGGCGGATGGGGGTGTGGGTCCGGGGTTGGCGCTCGGGTCTTCTGGCCTCGTCTGGAGAACGGCAGGCGCGATCATCCAGCACCCCGAGAAGCCCGGCTCGCCTCACTTCCCTCTCGGAGGGGTCGAAGCCAGCGGCGAGGGGGGGCTGTGGGGGACCAGCCGTGACCCCCATTCGAACGGCAAGGGGGAAAGCGGGGCGCCCCCGGGCATCCTTTCCCCTAGGGGGCGAGGGCACCCCGCGTAAGCAGGACCGCCGCCCGCGGCGCGCCCCCTTCCCGCCCGCCCGCCGGGCCCGGTCCCCCGCCTGGGACAGGAGCGAACGAGGGCGGTGCCCGGCCCCGCGCCGGGCGCCTCCGCCCCCCCGCCCCGGCCCGAGCCCGCGGTCTCCACTGCGACCCCCGCCCGGCACCTTTAATCACGTTGCTGTAGATGGTGGGGCGGAACTCCTCGCGCGCGCGCTGGTCGAAGTCCTGCCCGTGGATGATCCGCATCTGCTTCAGGAAAGTGGACTTGCCGCTCTCGCCCGCGCCCAGGAGCAGGATCTTCACAAGCCGCTTCACGTAGGTCTTCTCCCGGGACAGGCATTTGTCGATCTCCTTGGACTTGCGCTGCTGCTCGGCCTCGCCGCTCGTCAGCACGCAGCCGGGGAAGCACACGGACAGCACGGACAAGAGTCAGGCTCTGGCCGGGGTGCCGGCTGCCGCTGGCCCGGCGCGCGCGGGGGTGGGGGCAGCTGGGAATGGTCACGTGGTCTCCGGCCGGTCCGGGCGCGCTCCAGCGGAGCCTGACTTTCTGTTTCCCTTTAATTAGCGGCGCCCACTGACGGGCGGAAAGCTACTTCCCGGAACCCTAGAGGCCGGAGACCAGGTCCCAGACATTGCCCTTTGGGCTCTCCTACCGCTCTCAACGCTCCTGGGTTATGTGCCCGCCGCCTGCTGTCACCGTTCGCGCGCCTCATTTCGAGGCCGTTGGCTTGAGCATTATTCAGACGGCCGGCGCGAGTCTGTAAGGTTTTAGTGCGTTTTCTTAAAGTGGTTTCTTTGACATCCTGCTCTCCCAAGCCTGGAGTGACACCCAGACATCTTTAGTCTGACGCCCCAAATTCCTTTCGGCATCCTCAGACCCTGCAAAAGACTCTCCTTTCAGGGGAGGAAACGAGTTGATGTTAATCTGAGATGTGCGACGAGGGGTTGTTAATGTCTCATTAATGTGGATTCCCACCCGAGTTGTCGCACTGAAGTCAGTGCACGGTGGCTGCGGAGGGTGAGGTCATGGTGAAAATCCCCCTAAACCGGACACTGTGAAGCCGACTCTTCCCTACAAGGAAGCAGATAAGCAAACAGACAGAGGACCGGAGCAGGCAAATTTTCGGTTTCCTGCCAGATTACAGAGGATATGACCAGCCAAGGGACTTTTTTCTGTCCTGACAGCAGATTCAGGCCAGGATACCTGAAAGGGCTGCTAGGGAACCAGCGACAAGTGACAGCTGGGTTGGTAGACTGCGTACCAAGGACCCCAGAAGCCAACTTCTTTATTCTCAGTATTTAGTTGCAAGAGGAAACAGCCGTTTTGGTTTGTCTCTCTTCTGGGCCGTTCATCCGTAATGCTGCTTGATTTGGACCTCTGTGTCTCCGAAGCTACCTATGTGTTGGGGAGTTGAGGTAAGAGGTCAGCACTCTGAATTGGCCCATGACAGGTTTAAATTTTTAAAAAAGGGCCTGTCTACTGTCAGGTTGGCTTAATGGCTGAGAAGCCTCATGACTCAGTAACTAGGCTGCAATAAACAGTGGCTGTTGTAGGATTATCTCCTGTGGTCCTGGCCAAGCCCATAGGGTGACAATCTACAATACACAAAGTAGGGTGAGTACAACTCCAGTATCTATGGATTGATAGGGTCAGAATCACCGGTTGGTGCCTTCATGCAAAATGTATGGTAAAAGTCGACCCTGGATGGAAAATCTCTCTAGAGTCTCAGTTGTGTTCAGGAGGCCCTGTTCTCCAACCTCTCTGCCCACGACAGGCGAGTGGGTTTGGCCCCCATGCACCATTTCTACGTGGACTCCAGATGCTGGTCTGAGCTCTCCTGCAAAATCAGGAGGGATGTCTGTAAGTTAGGTAGTGAACATATTTTTTTTTTTTCTTTTTTCCAAAAGTGTGTATAGCATAATGGAGAACCAAGGGTGCCCAGGAGGCAGGAAGGTATTCCTGCCCAGCCAGTTCACGTTGTGACATGCAGAGGAGCAGAGAAAGCTGTTCAAAGCCCTGCCTGTAACTCTGTGTTGGAACCAGGTTTGCTCAGATCAAGCCTAGCTGCTCTCGTCGGTGTTTCTGGAAAATAGACACCTTTGGGCCCAGCCTGAGGTTTGGCTAGAGCAGTCCAACTGCTTCTGTCTGATAATCAAGCCACCTTGAAGTTAGAAGCATAAAAGTGAGTTAGAGGTTTGGGGGTGCCTCAGAAAGTTAAACACAGAATGGCCATATGAGCCAGCAATTCTACTCCTAGACATATATCAAAAATAATTGAAAACAGGTATTCAGACCAAAAATTGTACACCCATGTTCATGGCAGCACCATTCAGAAATACCAAAAGATGAAAAGACCCCATGTATCCATCAATGGATGAACAGATAAACAAAATGTAGGATATCCATAAAAATGGAATTATTCAGCCATAAAAAGAAATGAAATACTGTTGGACGGATGCTATTATATGGGTGAACCCTGAAGACGTTATGCTAAGTGGAAGAAGCCAGTCACAAAAGGCCACATATTGTAAGGTTCCGTTTATAGGAAATGTCCAGAAGAGACAAATCTGTAGTAACAGCAGATTACTAGCTGCCAGGAGCTAGAAGGAGGGAAGAACGGGAAGTGACTGCTTATGGGCACAGGGTTTCCTTGTGGGGTGATGAAAATGTTTAGGAACTAGACATTGTAGTGATTGCAGAACATCGTGGATGTACTAAATGCCCTGAATTACACCCTTTAAAAATGGTCAAATGATGAATTTGATGTCATGTGAATCTTACCACAATAAAAAAAAATGAGGTGGGGAAAATAGTATTTTCTATAAAAGAAAAGGCGTCATTTAACAGTGAAGCACCCACAGTGTCCAATATCCCGTGAACGAACCTCTGATTGTATTTATTTTAAAATAACAAAATAACAAGTCTGCTCTAGCAGCTGCTTCAGGTAACATTGTCATGATATTAGTGATTTAATTTCCAGATCGATTGTTTCATAACTGAAAAAATCCACACTTTTTAAGGGAGTGCAGAGTCCACTGGTTAGAACCGAATCTGCTGGAGGCTCTGTTTCCAGTAGGGCCAGATGTTCATTCTTTGGAAACATCTGTCTTGTTGCTAGCCAGTTGATCCAAAGCAAATGAGGGATTCAGACGCCCTGAGGAGCTGTGGTAAAGTGACCGCATGGTTGATGAGGTGCAATGCTCTATTCTTTCTGGAAGCCCAAGTTCCGGTGGCAAACAGTCTTGCAAGGTAGTGAAGGTGTGATTGAAAATGTAGAAACACATTTCCCAGTGGCTTTTCTTCTCTGATGTGGTCACTCCAGGAAGGATACAAGCCCTTTCCAGCAATAATGGCAATTCTTGAAGCCAACCACTTGTAACTCTTCTGCTGGAACTGAAAGAGAGGCATCCTGTCTTCCAGTCACAGCTTTTTTACCATTAAAAAACATGGTATTATCGAGCTCATTTACCAACCTTCATGCCAAATAACTTTGGGCTATTTACAAAAATCACTGCTTTCCAAAAAGGACAAGAATTTGTCACCCTCAGACATATTCAAAAGAACGTGCCAGAGGCTCTGGCAACAATTCCAAAACAGGAGTTAAAAAAATTTTTTTTTTTGGAATGGTGGGAAGTGTAACTTCAGTAAGTGATTCCCCTGTCCCGGTGACTATTCACCACTCAGGATAGGTCACCCCCCCGTTTAGGTATGTTTATTTAAAAATCAGTCACATTACTCGATGGTTAAACCTTGTGTTAATTTTCTGGTAAGGACGACAACACATCCAGCATTCTTGCCATACAACTCCATTTCGCCTCCACAGTTATATAAAATAGGTGGATTCTAATCCTTTCTTACACACAAAACGGGCGTGGATTTTTCCCATACTAGAAAAGGAAGGGGATTCCCTAGCCTTCCTGTGACACAAATCCCTTACATGTGTGTAATGTTTTAAACGCCCCGAAGCACTTTGACCCACTTTATCTCATTCCCGGCTCACAATAGCCTGACTAGGAACACCCAGTATCACCCTCGCTGCCCTCCTGTCTCACGCTGGGAGGCTGACAGGAAGAAAACATGATGTAACACACTCGAAGCCTCCTTCAGCCTGGCTGGTTGCAGAGCCAGAACCTGAAGCCCCCCTCTTTTGACTCTGAAGCCAGTGCTCCTTCCAACAGGCCACAATTGCAGTAGTGCCCCCGAATGTCCAGCTGCATGAAGTTCAGACGCAAGAAACAAGTCGCTAACTGTGCTTACCCACAAGGCACCATAGAATCCAATAATCTGGTTGGTTGGTCAGTCTGTCGGTCGATTTCTCCAGCCCCTTTCAGCTAACATCTTGAAGTTCACCAGCTCTTAGGCTCATTCTGGTAAGATGTTCCATACTTTGAGCTTGGCCTCTGGTTTGTCAAATGTTCCAGGTGGCTGCTGTACAAATTTAGAAAAGAGGAGCCAAGCCGAGGGCAATATTTACATGATGCGTAAACCCCAGACCTTCCCTTAACGTGAGCTAGAAACGAAGAGGCCAGTTTTTTGTGTGATGAAATTTGCCTCTCATGTGGAAAGTTTCATATGAAACGAGGCATGTGGAATTGCATTGTTGGTGGGGTTTTTTGTTGTTGTTGTTATTAACGGAAAACATGACTTTAATTACTGGTTGTATTTTTCTCAGCCTCCGAGAAAGATCCACGAGCTGCTGTTGACCAGCTGTGACCTCACTCGGCTTATGAGAAGTCAGAAGTCTGTGTTGTCTTCAAGACACACGCTAGCACTCATGTAAACTCTTATACCGTGCTGACTCCATCGGACTCATTTATGGGCAGTCTATTTATATGACACTAACAAAAAACCTTTGCCTGTAAATCTGAGATTCTTTCTGAGAAACTCAAAACGTCCTGCTCAGTCCCTCTCCTTTAGTTCCCCTCAGAGCTTTTAAAGATGAGGGATCCTTTTTAGTTTTGTTGCCTGTAAATGGACCACCCCCTGCCAGAAACAGGTATCTTGAACATAGGGTTCTGTTTCTCCAGAAAGACTGAAGGCTGCAACTGCAAGTTCTCAAGTGCTTCCTGCACCCTATCGTCCTCTGCTCCCAAGCGGGTAGAGGCAGTTGTCTTCCACTCAGAACACTGGAGTGCAGGCTTAGGCCTCCTGCTTCCAGGAACCACGCTCCTGGCCAGCTGGCTAGCCAGGTAGCCTGGCTCCCAAAGCAAATAACGTCACCTGCGCCTTGTCTCCAAATTCCTGTGTCAGCTGCTAAGGGAAAGCAGGGCTAGCTCATGGTAGGATTCAGGGAAAGGTAGCTAGCTGCTGAGTCAGAACCAGAGAATCGAAGGTTTTAGAAGCTGAAACACTGTCACTGAGGCCCCAGCCTCTTGCTTTAGTAATTAGCTTTCTCCTGGCAGAGGGAGGGCGATGCCAGGCCTGCCCGGGGGAAGGTGGGAGGAGGAAATAAAAGCAAGGGGAAGTGGCTCCCCTTGTCAAAGCAATTTTGTGTCAAGCGATTTTGCACTTAGGATTGTTTTCCCTCTTTACTAATAAACGGAGCTGTAAAAAGAAAGTCTCTTAAGTAGTGAGGTCACCCACTTTTCTGCCTAACTGTACAAATCATATCAGACTGTTTGCTCGTCATTTTGCTGGTTTCCCAGAGAGGGAATGTCGTGTGGGTGCAGGAACTTGGTGAGAACTCCACGTAGTTGAGCCTTGCCCTTCATATCTGTAAAATGGGAGCATTTATACATAAAGATTTGTCCTGAGGATTAGACTATAGAACAAATGTACTCAGTCTCTGTCCATACACGAGAGTTTCCATTTTAGACTATTTGAGGAAGGTGCATCGAAACGCCTTTAAGAATGCTTTGAAGGTTTAGGAATATTGTCCTGGTCAGAACTGTCTCCTGATCTTTCCTGAGTTCTTCCTTCTGAGTTTAAAGGTATCTCTTCTGCTCAGTTTCATCCATAGCAGCTGATGTGTCCCCCCAACAGGATCTCTTTCTGGTCAAAAGAATCTAATATGACAATGAGAAAATGCATGTATATGAGGGGTTGTCCCCCACATTTGAACTCTGTGCATTTTGGAGGGCGGAAAGGGCTAGGTGCTTAGATTTAGAAAGAATAACACCTATTGCCTTAGGCAATTTTCTTTCTAAGACTCACACAGAGTCTATGCTAATTTGTTACAACAATTAAGGAATTGGGATTAGGGGCTATTTAACTTCTGGGACAAACATATTTGACCCAACAGACTCACAGGGGGAAGGTGCAATGAATTCTGACAGAAAATCTGAATGAGCTTAGACTTCCACTTCTGTCTTGGGTCCCCAAAAGATTTGCTCCTCTGTGTCCCTATTCTTAGTTATTTAACCTTCTCCATAAATTAGGGAGCAAATAATAATAGTGGGCACTTTACTGACAGCCAGCTAGGAAATGTTTCTGAAAAGCCTTCTGTCCAACCCCCAATATAACCCTGTCATGGAATAATAGCATTTTCGTAGGGAGATATTTCTTCTGACAAATTACTCTCGGTAAATTTCATGCCGTTCCTAACAGTACCAGCCATGTCTCTAGTTTGGTGAAAGTTGGTTAGCAGTGGTGAAAAACACCGGAAATTCTCCAGTGTTTAGGTTTCCAGACTATCTTCCAACTATCCTTCTCCCATCCTTCTTTCCCCAGCTCCTTTTCTTCAGGCTTCCCCTCCTTCCGTGCCCTCCCTCCATCTGCCCTATCCTTTCTTCTTTACTCCTCCCAGCCATTCCTTCCCCTCTTTCCCTCCGCAGTTTGGTTCAAAGAAAGTACCCGACCCCTTTGGTCCTACAGCATCCTTGCTTCGTCCCATCACAGTACAGACGACACTAGGCTGCAATTGTCCCTCCCTCACCTACTGCTCAAGAATGTGAGCCGTTTGAGGCAAAAGACACAGCTAACTTATTTTGTATCTTAAGCATCTAATGTGTCATATCGTAATGGCTCGCTAAATGTATGTAATTTAAATGAGTATGCAACCATCTGCCTCCTTCCACATCGCTTTCCTGCGTTTCTGAGGGTGGCCAGCTGGATTTGCAGCCCTCCAGGACTGAAGGGATCTATACAGGGAGGAGGGAGGATACTTCCGGCTCAGCCCAACTTGTCAGAACCAGGGGCCTGGACCTTGCTACACAGTGTGCTAACTTGGAATGGCTAGATAATACCGCCATATGGGTTACTGAGTGACTTGAACTAGCTGGAGGGCGTGTGTGGGGTGGGGTGATTGGGACATACCATCACATGTTGGATGTCAGTCCAGGAGCCTGCTCACAGTGGGGTCAAGCAGGACAGCGGAGTTTGTCTCTGTGTGTCATGGGAAACTTGAACTGAGCAACAGCAGATACTCAGTGGGTGCTCGTTCTCATCAGGCATGTGCTGGGGTCACATCAGCGAGAATTGGGCAGGTGTGGGTTCACATCCCAGCTCTGCTCTCTTATATCTCTCATCAGGATCCTGGCGTGAACCACCTAAACTCTGTGAGCTTCATTTTCCTTATCTAAAAAATAGAGCCAATTATGCCCACACCTCCCTGGGTTGCTGGGAAGATTAAGTGTCATAACATACGTAAAGCACGTAGCAAAGTACGTGACCCCAAACAGCTGTCAGATAATAGTAGCATTTGCTGCGAAGCATCGGGGCTTAAAAAGCTGTTAAAAGGATTTTTTAATATAAAGATTTTTTTTTAAAATGCAGAGTTGCATAGGCTAAGTTTTTCTTTAACACTTTTTAAAAAGATTTTATCTATTTGCTTGTTTATTTATTTAGAGCAAGCAGGGGGAGGGGCGGACGGAGAGGGAAAGAGAGAATCTCAAGCAGACTCCCTGGGGAGCCGGAAATTTGCCAGGGTGGGGTGGGGACTCACTCTCACAACCCCGACTGAGATCAGGACAGGAGCCAAAATCAAGAGTCAAGATGCTTAACCAACTGAGCCACCCAGGCGGCCCACATATGCTAAGTCTTAAATTAACTGTACCGATCACTGCTTCAGGGATCTAAAAGCTATAGCATGGCTGTCTAAGAGGAATATAATGCAAGCCACATGTGGAATTTTACATTTTCTAGTAGCCACATTAGAAAAGTGAAAAAAAAAGTGAAATTGATTTTAACAATCTAGTTTAAGTCCCTTATACGCCAAATATCATTTCTTTTTTTTTTTTTTAAAGATTTTATTTATTTATTTGACAGAGATAGAGACAGCCAGCGAGAGAGGGAACAACAAGCAGGGGGAGTGGGAGAGGAAGAAGCAGGCTCATAGCAGCGGAGCCTGATGTGGGGCTCGAACCCATAACGCCGGGATCACGCCCTGAGCCGAAGGCAGACGCTTAACCGCTGTGCCACCCAGGCGCCCCACGCCAAATATCATTTCAACATGTAATTGATATAACGATTATTAAAGAGATATCTTATATTCTTCTTTCTTTGTACAACGTCTTAAAAATCCAGTGTGTACTTCACAGTCATGGCCATCTTAATTCAGAGGCTGGGCTGTCATCAGAAAGACCTGGTCTGTGTTTAGATTTCATAAAACTTAGAGTTGAAAAAGTAAGTTCACAAAAACAGATCCAAACACACTTAAATGTTTTCCAATAACAGAGTCAAGTATCAGTCTTTAAGTTATTTGAAATTAAACAAAATAAAAAATGAAGTTCTTTAGTGTCACTCGCCAAGGGCTCCACAGCCACATGGAGTTAGGGGGGCTGTTTCCTGGGCCAATCCATGGGGAATAGAGAGAAGCCTTGAATGGCTGGTTAGAAGGAAAGGAATAAGGAATAGCATTCCAGGCAGGTGGAACAGCCTCAAGGTGGGCATGCACCTGGTGTGTGCCCAGGACAACATGGGAGCCGGTTTGCTCAGAACCAACCAGTTAAGGTTGAAGAGGCATGGTAGAATCGGGTTGGGAAGGGTTTGGATCCTGGGTCGTGACATTATGATTTTATTCTGCTGCTAAAGAGGAGCCACAGGAATATTTGTTTTAAGATTTTATTTATTTATTTAGAGCACACGAGTGGCAGGAGGGCCAGAGGGAGAGAGAGAATGTCAAGCAGACTCTCTGCTGAGCATGGAGCCTGACGTCGGGCTCGATCTCATGACCCTGAGATCAAAAATCAAGACTCAGGGGCGCCTGGGTGGCACAGCGGTTAAGCGTCTGCCTTCGGCTCAGGGCGTGATCCCGGCGTTATGGGATCGAGCCCCACATCAGGCTCCTCCACTGGGAGCCTGCTTCTTCCTCTCCCACTCCCCCTGCTTGTGTTCCCTCTGTTGCTGGCTGTCTCTATCTCTGTCAAATAAATAAAATCTTAAAAAAAAAAAAATCAAGACTCAGACGCGTAACCCACTGAGCCACCCAGGCGCCCGGTACTGGAGTATTTCTAAGCAAGGGGTGGGTGACCTGTGTACTGTTTTAGGAAGATCCATCTGGTGCCCACGAGGGGATGGAGAGGGGAGACACAGCAGCCAGGGAAAGCAGCTTGGAGGTGGCTGCAGTAATCCAGGTGTGCAGTGATAGCAGCTGGCTAGTGTGAAAGTGAGGAGAACCATGCAGGGATGTTTCGAAGCCTGGCTTAGAGACTTAGAAAGCGAGGAGGCTCTTCAGAGCGAGGGCGAGGAAAGGGGCAAGATGGCGGGAGGCTTAGGGGCTGCACACATAGGAGACCGTGTTATCATGGAAAGGCTTAAGAGACCAGGGTGCTGGTGCTTATCAGAAAGCGATTCCCCGAAAACAAATAGCTGAATCTAAGCCTGAGAGACTGTTTTTTTATGGTTTTTTTTTTTTAAAAAAGCAAATGTATAATTTATAACACCAACTCCACCCTCTGAATCACACAGTGACCCTGGACTTTGCCTAGAGTTTCTGAGATTGTGGAAGACACTCCTTAGCTCTAGGGAACTCCTTGGGGTGCTGGGTCTAGGCTGGAGCCTAGTTAAGAACTTCTCAGAAGTCAGAGGAAAGGTCTAACTTCTACTCCCTGGCTAGTTTTTCGTACCCCTGACACCTTCTCTGGGAGAAGCATTTCTTCTAGCATGAATTCAGGTTTTGTTAGATGCAAGGGGGAAGGCTCTGCTGGAAAGGAAGCTGCTTCCTGGGGCCCCCTAATCCTGCCAGTGGCCTAAGTTACCGTCATCTCCTGTCCCTATGTGCCAATAGTCTAGGTCAAAAGCAAGCCTCCTGGGGCTGCAGGATCTGGCCTGGCACTAGGGAAACACACCTGACACTGCATTGTCTGGGCATGTGGGGAGTGCCTGCTTGGACCAGGCACTGTGCTACATGTGGGAGAACACAAAGAGAAGGAGTTTATGAGGCCTACAGTGGGCACAGCCATCTGGTCAACCAGCCATTACTGTGCTAAGTGATGGCAGCAGGGATGGCAGCTGCCCAGGGCCACGAGAGTTAGAGCATCTCCACACCAGCCAGGGAGCTCCGTATGGGGCCTCTCTGGAAGCACAGTTTTTTGTTTGTTTGTTTTTGTATTTTTTTAAGATTATTTATTTATTTATTTGAGAGAGACAGCTAGAGTGCCTGAACAGGGGGTGGGGGGCAGAGGGAGAGGGAGAAACAGACTAACCACTGCGTGTGGAACCCAACACGGGGTTCAATCCCAGGACCCTGAGATCACGACCTGAGCCGAAATCAGACGGTTAACAGACTAAGCCATCCAGGTGCCCCTGGAAGCACAGTTTTGAAAGAAGAAGAAGGGTTTGGGAGGGAGGGCCCTATAACATCCAGATGAAACTCAGGAGAGGTGAAAGAATAATGGGCTAATAATGAGATCATGGTGGTGGTCACTGCCTACCAGCTCTTGCTAGATCCTAGGCACTGTCCAAGAGCTCCTTATCTGTTAGCCTTCTCCCCATTTCTCAGATGGGGAAACTGAAGCTCTGAGCCATAAAATGCCCTTGCCAAGGTCAGGCTCAGAAATGCCGCAATGTAGCGTCCAGTGTGGAGATGAGAGGGTGGAAAGTAGCTCCAGCCCCCAATGTGTCCCAGCATCCGAGCCTCTGGGCAGGGTGGGTCCCGGCAGGCACTTCCTCCCGGTGCTGGTGGGGCAGCAGCTGTGGGTTTTTCTGGGTCAGGCGGGTCTGTCTTCTGCAGGCCTGAGGATGCCCAGTTTGTATAAACTGCAGACAGTGCCGGCGTGCCGTGTAAACACTGACTATCTCCCCTGCCAACGCTTCCTTCGGGGAGACTGCTCCAAGTGGGATGCTCGACTCCGACTTTCTTATCAACTGGAAGCTTCCTACCCTGATAGAAGGAAGCTATTAAAGTCCATTTCCTGGTATTGCCTTGACCTCTCCAGGGCATGCTTGCATTGAAGTGAATGTCCCTCAGAAGAGAATATTTTTTCACCTTCAAAAACCCGTCACCCAGCCTCAACTCCCCCACATCAAACAAGCCTGCAGGCATTTTGAAACTATGTTTAGCCAAAGCTTGATGCCCTTAACATTGACTTCCTACCGCAGCTCGTTTCAGCCTATTTACTTGGCTTTGGGGCCAAGCTGGCTCTGTTTCTAGACTTTTTTCACGTCCAATGTCAGTCTCTCCCTTACTATCCCTCCAACAGGTCCAACTCACCCCTTTTAAATTTTTCTGTACACTTCCTGCCTTCCTCCCGTCCTTCTGGTTGTAAAAGTCCTACTGTCCTCTCTTCGCAAGTGCTGACAGAAGTAAGGAATATGAGAAAAAAGAAATGGTCAAGACCTAGCTAAAGAAAAAAAAAAATCCAAACATTCCCGAGCACTCCATTTTTCTCTCTCTCATCTGAACTCCCATGGAACTCATGTCTCTGCCACACAACTTGGGCACTTGCGGTTGCCAGCCTCCAGGATGGCCCCCAGTTGAGTCTCTACTAGCAGTCATACCCTTGGGGAGCCCCTCCCCAAATGAGCAGGGCTGGCCTGTGTAACCGATGGGTTATCGTGGCGAGGAGTTTCGCAATACAGCAACCGTGTCTCGGCCTCGCTCCCTTGGATCACCCACCACAGGAGAAGCCAGCCACTGTATCGGGAGGACACTCGGGCAGCCCTCTGCCGGGGTCCATGGAAGAAGGAACTGAAGCCTCCTGCCAAGAGCCAGGGCCAACTTGCCAGGATGGGAGCGAGCCACCTTGGAAGCCGCCCCAGGCAACAGCTGTCTGCCAATTCTAACAGGCTCCGAGCTAGAACCGTGCAGCGACAGGCTGCTGCCCAGTTCCCGACCCACACAAACTAGGAGAGATCCGTGTGTGTTGTTGCACGAGGCTGTGAAATCTGGGGGTCATTTGTTAGGCAGCAGTAGATAACTAACGCACAACTTCAAAATGAAAATTGTGCTAATAATGGCAGTTAGCATTACCGACTGCTTGAGAAGTACCAGGCACTGCTTTGCACTTAACATACGATGTCTCATTTAACAGTGTAGCCACTAGTAATGATCACATCCATTAACACTGACCAAGGGGCAGAAACTGCACTCAGGGCTTCACACAGTCTCCGTTCAGGGCTCAGCCATGGCCCGGTGAAGTAGGCAGGACGATCAGTATCAGTCCCATTTTCCATTTCAGGAGATTGAGACAGGACGAAGTGGAGTAGCGGGTCCAGGGTGCACCCAGCGCTGAGCCTGGAAGCCAGCCCAGCTCCAAAGCCCGGGCCCCTCCTCCTTCTTTCCGAGGCTGCTTACGCTCTTCTGTGTGGCGCTCGGCTCCCCCATACAAGCAAAATCTTTCCCTGCTGACTGTGTCTTTTGCCTTTGATTCTCCACCACGATGTGCACATAATAAGTGCCGACAAATGCTTGCACATGTCCTGCGTCCCTTAGCTCACCACTCACCCTTCGGCCGGCTGATTGTGGCACTTCTCCCATGTAAATACGGTAAAGTTGTTGCCAAGCAAAGCCACCGCGCGAGACGTTGCTGCAGGAAGAAATGCATTTTTGCAGACAGACTCCTGCAGGAATCGGACCTGTGGCCACCCACGTTCCTTGTTCCTCCCAGGCTTCTCTCCTGCCCATTCCAGGGTACTTAGCTCCCACCACGGGCCCAGGGGCAGTAAAAGTACCTTCATCAGTGAGACGAAGCTCTGGCATGGATTTCATCTAGAAGTGCAATCACTCAGGTTACACGTAAACGTCAGCCCACGTCAGCTTCTGTCTTTGGGTCTGGGTGTCCAGGCTGGGAGGGCCTGGGAGATAAGAGGGTGTGAAATCTGCCCAAGTGAGTCCTTGTTTCAGACGGTCACCATGAGGGGCAAGAAGGAGCCTGAGTGAATGGGTGGCCAGCAAGCCTTCTGTGAGTGGTTCCTTTGTGTCACTTTGCTCCAACATTGACCTGCCGACTCACCAATTGCTTTAAAAATTCAATTTCCCGGGGCGCCTGGGGGTCTCAGTCGGTTAAGCATCCAACTCTTGATTTTGGCTCAGGTCATGATCTCATGGTGGTGAGATGGAGCCCGGAGTCGGGCTCCATGCTCAGCGGTGAGTCTGCTTGGGATTCTCTCCCTCTCCCTCTGCCTCTCCCCGCCCCCTAAAGTAAATAAAAAAGCTCCAAAAAAAATTCATTTACCACACATTTGTTGAGGTCCTGCTAGGAGCAGAACCCCAGCCCATAAAGATTAATAGGACAAGTTGCCTGCTTCCAAGGTGCTAACGTCCAGCGAGGAAGACTGAGAAAAAGCGGAATGTATTATCAGACCACTTCAAAGGCCCGGACAGGGGAGGAGGAGGGAAGTTGCTGGGCTCCTGTTTTCAAATAGGAACATCGTGGTCATGGTCACTCGAATGTCATCTCTGTGGCCTGCTCGGCCTCTTGCCTCTGGAAGCAGGATGCCCGGCTGGATGAGAAAAGTTGCTTTTACATCCTGTTCCAAGGGCTCCCTGTCTTTCCTGGAAAGACAGAAGAAGGAAGAGAAAGCACAGGTTCTTGCCCCGGCCTGCTGCTCTCCACGGAGCTGTGAGTCACCCTGGGGAACGGTCTGCAGGACACCCCAGCACATCACTCCGTTTTGCGTCGTTATCTTGACCACGGCATGAGGCTGAATGTGTCCCACGGGCTGGCCCGTGTGGATGTGCACAAAAGCTTTGCCAGGCTCGTGGACACCCCAAGCAATCTCGAACTCTCCACGGACTCCTGCTCCCTGCTCCCTTAGCTGGCCAGAATTATACTGACTCTATGCGTAGCCTTGGAAGCCTGCGGGTGATAGGTCTGGGCTAGGAGCTGGGGATTGGAACGTACTTAGGATATGTCCTGGGGGGACCTCAGGTTTATAAACTATGCCCGAGTGCAGAACTCTGGGGTCACTAGAGCCAACTGAGAGCACAATTTTAACTCAGCAAGGAGGCAATCAGTATTCTAGCAGGCTTTCAGGGAGACTCTACTTTCAGCTCTATGTCCATCCCCAGCCTCACAGCAGGGAGGTGCCGAAGCCTTTCTTAGGGTCAGCGCCCCCACCTGCGAGGGTTTCCTGGGGCTGCCCTAACAAAGTACCTGAACTGGGTGCCTTGAAGCAACAAAAGTGCATTGTCTCAGTTGTGGAGTCTGCAGGTTCCAAACCAAGGTGTGGGCGGGGCTGCACCCTCTCCCGCAGCTTTAGGGGCAAATCCCCTTTCGCTGCTTCCGCCTCTGGTGTTGCCAGCACTTCTTGGCACCCCTTGGCTCGTGGATGCATTACTCCACCCCCATGGCCTTCCTCTCCCTGTGCGTCTTCGCATTGCCTTCCCTCTGTCCAAATTTCCCCCTTGGATAAGGACGTCAATCATAATGGATTAACCTGACCTCATTTTAACTGGATTTCCTCTGTAGAGACCCTGTTGCCAAATAAGGTCACATTCTGAAGGGCTGGCTGTCAGGACTTAGATATATCTTTCTGGGGGGACACAATTCAATATATACCATACCAGACCATTCTTGGCAAGACCCGTAGCCAAGGGAGGAGACAGAGAGAGACAGAGGCAGAGAGTACTAGAATGAAGCAAGGTCAGGGAGGAGATAGTAAGAAAAAGACTCAAGAGCACACGCAGCTGGACAAGGTGGCCTTGAACAGGAGAAATGACACCTTACCCTCCCGAAGATGCAAGATGAGAGGATGAAGATGCGTTTGTGGGGGATGGGGAGGGGTCCAGGCTGCCAAGTGGTGGGGGAGGGGAGGGGCCAAGCTCCCAGCTGCTTAGCAGAACTCATGCCATGTGGGCTGCAGAGAATGAGAGGGATGGAGGTTTGGTCAGGCTTGAGATGAGGGCTGCTGTGTGGGAGACCTGCAGAGGGAGGCGCCAAGTTCAAGGAGGGGCTGACCCAACTCTAATGGTAGCCTGGGATTGTACAGACCCGGTTTCGCAGCTGGGGTTTTTCTCGGTTTCTCTTCAACAATTGCACGTGGAACTGCCCCACCTGGGGGCTGCGAGGGTGCCCCTGCTGGGTGGCAGGGCTCAGAGAGGCTGTGCAGAAGTTAGTTCATTCCACCATGGAGTCCAGGCCCAGTGGGGTGGGAAGTGTGGCCTGGGAGGGCCTGGAGGGCGGGTCCTGGCGGTGAGGGGCACTGGAGACAGCAGGAGGGAGACCGCTCCAAGCTCACAGGGCCAGGAGCTGAAATCCAGGTTTTGAAGGAGGCATATTTCTGGGCGAAGACAAGGTCCGGGGTGCGGCTTTGAGCGAAGAGGCAGCAGAGGGCCTTGGGAATTTATGAGATCGGGACATTAGATGGGTCACCTGGGGGATGGGGGGACTTGGGGAAGTCACCCAACATGAAACCCAAAGACTGACTACAGGGGAGAAATCTGGATGCTGGTATCTGGCGGAATGAGCCCCAGAGAAGGAGGGGTTTTAGCATCCGAGTGGGGAGAGTGTGGGAGGAAGCAGGAAGCCACTGCTCTGGGCGTGAGGGAGGGGATAGGGGAGAAGCGAGGGAGGGAGGGAGGCGGTGCCCTCCAGGCAGCGGAGTTCCCCAGGCAGGCAGGGTTCTGCAGGGAGAGGAACTAAGGGAGGACAGAGGGGAGTTTGCTTAGGAAGGGGGATTCTGGGGCGTGGTAGAGATGGGGAGGGAGGGAGGTCGTGGACAAGTGTGCAATGCAGGGGCAGGGTGAGGGGCGTGAGGAAGTTGCTGGAGCCCCTGGCTATACCCCTGGGGATATTGCAGTCCAGAGGGGATGTGGTGCTCCTGGTCCCAGAGCAGCAGCGAGTGTCACAAGTGGGCACGACACCAGGGCCAAAGAAGAGGAAAGAAACACCAGTCTGATGGGGGTGCAAGGAATCGTTCCCAAAAAGGGGCTTTGGGGCTGCAGCAACTGCAAAGGATGTGGAGGAGGGGATTCGGGCAGAGGGAGAGGCCAGAGCCAAAAGTAGGTTCCACGTGTGCCTGGGGAGAAAGCAAGTCACCTGAACTGACTATAGAACAGGGTCTTAGGGAGTGTTGATGCGGGTCAGCCTTGGAATGCCAGGATGAGGGCTGTCATCCTTATGTGGGCGGCAACCGGGAGTCACAGAAGATTTTGGAAGAAGGAATACCAGCATGCTAGCAGTCCTTGAGGAAGATAAACGCTCAGGGTTTGAATTTTAAAAAGTTTGGTGTCTCTAGAGCAGCCTTGGCTTTGAACCTAGCAGGGCTGCCGGCCCACCGAAGAGAGACAGAGGAGACAAAAGGACAGAGCTACTGTTTCCAAGGCGGGGGTGCCAGCTAGTGTGACTGGGGAAAGAGAAAGCGAGAAAGGAGGGAGAAAAGGGGAAGGCGGAGAGGGACGGGAAGGGAGGCAGAGAAGCTGAGTCTAAATGACCCACAGTGGAAGCAGAGAGAATTAGGAGGGAGGGGGCTGAGATTTGGAACAGCCTGTCTAAACACAGAAAGGGAAACCTGTGGATGTCAAAATCCGCACAGATGTGCATGCTTTCATTTCCTTTGCTTATCCAAGATCAGTCATCTTCCTGCGCCCTTCCAGAAGGAGCTTTCCCTGGGAAAGCCAGAGGCAGAAAGCAGCTGGGCGGAACTCTGGAAAGCCCCTTGCTTTGGAAAGTCACAGTAGGACAGATACACGGACTTGGCCTCCCCCATCTGTTCCTCAGGAAAGATGCTGTCTTCTAGAAGCAGAAGGAGGGGCTGCGGTTCTAAGAAGAGTGAGTCTGTGCCTGTCATGGGAACACTAGGGACACTGAAACCCCGGAGGCAGGGAGATGTTGGTAACGGGTGTCCCCTAGGGTCATCAAGCTGATGTCCATGTCGGCTGAAGCAGCCCGGGGCAGAGTGTGGAGTGTTCACTCTAGAACCAGCCTGCTTGGGGGGCAATCTCAGCTCTGTTACTTACTGTTCAAGGCTACCTGACCTGAGCTGGTTATTCAAAGCCTTTTTGACTCAGTTTCCTCATTTGTAAAATGGGGTTCATAACTGTAGCTTTCTCATAGGGCCACAATGGAGGAAGAAGACCTCAGGCCTTAGGGAGAACAAACTCTCCCTACCGTTTAGTCTTTTGCGTCTTCACTCCATGGACATGTACATCAAGCTTACAGGGGTATTTGCAACGCATTGTAAAAGTTACATATTGGGACGCCTGGGTGGCACAGTCAGTTAAGCGTCTGCCTTCAGCTCAGGTCATGATCCCAGGGTCCTGGGATTGAGTCCTGCATTGGGCTCCTTGCTCAGTGGGGAGCCTGCTTCTCCCTCTGCCTGCCACTCCCCCTGCTTGTGTTCACATGTGCCCTCTCTGACAAATAAATAAGTAAAATCTTAAAAAAAAAAAAGAAAGAATTATGTATTGACTTCAGGGCTTTGAGGCTGGACTCTCAGGTTCAAATCCCACCTCTGTGACTTCCTAGTTCTGTGCCTGTCCCACCCCCTTTGGATTCTCACCTGAACAATGGGGGCTGTGTCACAGGACCTCTCTCTGGAGGTTGTCCGGAAGAAGAAGTGAGTGGTCTTTAAAACACTGACAATAATGCCTGGCTCATAACAGGTCAATGTTACGGGCATTTGTTCTCACTGTCATTAGTATTCAAAAGGCCTTGAGGAGGTTTTGAAGGAGAAGCTAAGTTCCAGCACACCAGGAGCAGAAAGGCCCTCCTGCCACCTTAGGTAAAGTGATTACAATGAGATGTCTGGGCATCCAAGGACAGGCGACAAAGTCAAGGGACAGTGGGGTCTCTGCAGGGCTGGAGCTGAACAGACAAATTGAGCTTCCTTGGGCCTCTTGGTCCCTCCTTTCTGTTCTCTGCATGTCTTTCTAAATCTCCTTCTTCTTTCAGGGGATAATCGAAAGCCTGCTCTAGGCCAGGCATGGTGCCAAGTGCTGGCTCTAGCCTGTGGATAGAAGAAGCAAGCCCCTGCCCTCAGCGGGCTGACAGTACAGTTAGGAAGACAGACAGACAGACAGACAACATGGAGAGAATCACATAATTATCGACAATGCTGTAGTGTGGGTCAGAATCTTCTTCCCTTCAGAGGCTGATTAATGGGTGCTGCATGTGTATACCACATTTTATTTATTTATTCATCCATCGATGGATACGTTGGTTGCTTCCACCTTTGGGCTATTGTGACCGAAGCTGCTATGAACGTGGGTGTACAAATCCAACCTTTTCCTTTAACAAATTTAAAAAAAATTATATTTAAGGAAAGTGGACCCAGAAGAGGCATAATGGAAGGACCTAAGCTGGTCTTGGGGGGAGGGAAGACTTTTGCCTGAGGAACCCAAAGGATGAGAAGCTAGCCAGATAAAAAGTAAGTGAAGAAGAATTTTGGCCACATGTGACAGCCCTGTGGCAGAAAGAGGCTTGGGTTTTCCAGAAATGGAAAGGGGGCCAGTGTGGCAGGGGCATAAAGATGAGGAGAGAGAGGGACATGGGGTGGGTCTCGGGTCATGTAGCACTCTTTACAAATAGGCTTCTTCCTAAGAGCTGCATGGACAACTGATGCCCTTAAGGCAGAAGGGTGAGATGACCAAATAGAGAGTTTAAAAATAATCGCTCTGGTCACCATGAGCGGAAAGAACAGGAAGCTAGAAGTAGGTGTGGGGGCAGGAATGAATGTGGCCCATTAGGCACCGTTGTAGTTGCCCTAGCAAGAGATGCTTGTAGCTTGCATTTAGCTAGTGGCAGGGAAGACGATAGAGTAGATCTTAAAAGAAACACGAAGGAGGCAGTCAACATAACTTGATTGATCAGATCTCAGCAGTAAGGGACAAAGAGGTATCTGGTCGACTCCCAGGCTTGGGGGATGAGCAAGTGGGTGGATGTTGGTCTTATTTGCTGAGGTGGGGAGCAGTCAAGGGGGCATAGGTTTGAGATACATGAGGATTATTCACTTACTTTTGGACATCACAAAGTCGAGACTCCCAAATGATGTGTGGGGTCAAGGTGAAGCCAACATAGGGCATGTGGCTCTCAGAAGAGAGGTCTTGTGAGACATTAGCTATGGCTGGACAGGGAGACTGGACCATGTTGAAGATAACAACAGTAACCAAAGTTCACCGAACCATTGATACGTAAGAGATGTTACCGTGATCTTCATGTATATTTGGCAACAACGAAACACGGATAGGCTATGAAATTTACCTCGGTTCCAACAACTCATATATGATAATGCTGGCAGTGTAACCCCAGGCGGTCAAGCCGCAGCATCTGCCTGTTTGTTCTGCGATCCTGGGGTGCTAGAACAGCAGGCGTGCCCGGCCCAAACTTTTCCTTTTACAAGTGAAAAAAAATCAAGAATAAGTCACTTGCTCCAGGCCACCCCAGCTAGCCACAGCAACCTTGGGACCAGAATCCATATCTCCCGTCTCCCAGTACGTCCCTTTTCATTTCAAGACCTTCAAACCTCTTTTCCCACATTAGATACTACTAAATTTTTTAAAATTTTCTTTTCTCTCTTTCTAAACTTTCGGTAGTGAGCCTGTCTATTGACAGCGGAAAAAAGAGACTTGTAAAAGCAAGGATGTCAATACTATTCAGCAGAACCCTGCTAAACCTACCTCCAGTTTAAGGCAGGCACATCGTGGTGTTTTATGGGGCGGAGGTTCAGAAGATGAGACAGTATTGTCGTGTATGCCTTTGACAATTTCCAGCCAAGTGTTTCTGGGAAATTTTCTCCCTGGACCCATTGCAGGAACTCCACTCCTTAAGATGGGAAAGATGGAAGGGAGACTTTCCTAGTTCTAGGATGGCATACTGGGGATCATTAGGTCTTACTTAGGTAAGGTTATTCTAAAATCCCTGAAGTCCTGAGACCCATCCCCATCCCTCCCTACCCCCCTCCCTCCCTGCCTCCTTCCTCACCCACCTCACCTGGAAATGATGGAGGTGCAGGGAAGAGAGAGCAGATCCAGGCTTGCAGAATGAGACAGGCTTCTACTTTCAAGCTAAGCCAATCAATTCAGATGGACGGAAGTACTCTGATCAATTGTCTTGTACGGAGAGCAAGATGCTTATCAAAGTCAAATACATTTCGCTGCACTGTTCTCCCTTTAGCAGGTATCATGGACTAAAATAAAACAATGTGGGTTTGATTTTGATGGAGTTACTTATCTTGAAGAGTGTTCAGATTGCTCATTTTTTCCTTTCTCCCCTGCCTTGTGCCGCTCATCAAGCCACCTCCCACTCATCATTTCACAGATAATTTATTTAGACCCAAGTCACTTCAAGAAAGTTGCTGTGGCTTACCAAAAGAAAAAAGCCCAGACAAAAAAACCAATCATGTATGAACTCAAATAGGAAAACAGAGTGGAGAAAAAATTAAATGTTAATTCCTGTTGCTCCAAGGAAGGGTAATGCCAGATTGGGAATATCTCTGCTGGTCAGGATGTAAAAGGAAACATGACACACATCTCTTTTGATCAGGGAAAAGGAAACATTGTAGGTTTTGTTTGTCTGTTTATTTTTAATTTTTTTTTGTTTTTTTTGGTTTTTTTTGTGTTTTAAGGGAGACTAAATTTTTATTGGTACTACATTTTGAAAGAAATTTCTCCTAGGCTAGTAGGGGAACAGGATGGACAATATCTGGATAGCAGTTTTTGGATCAAATCATAATTTTTTCAAAAAGAAATTCATGTGGCTACTTCTTCTGATGACTTTTGATAGGAATTAGAAATCCTGACCCTGGAGTTTAGCCCAGAGATGTCGATTCTGTGTAGGCATTAGATCAACTCTTGAGAGTGCCTGAGGTTAAGCTCAGGCTGGTGAGAACTTTTGGATGCAAGTGTGATTTTCTAACGTATTAGCCATTCCTTGGCATCTTTGTTTGAAAACGTAAACACTGTGTCATCAGTGTGTCATCCAATCATTCTGATTTTTAATAGGATGCAATTTTGGGTGAATCCTCTGACACCCAACTAGACATTTATCTCTATGCCTGCACCGATAATTAAGGGGGAATCGGGGACACAATCATTCAGACATGAATCCACTTAAGTGAGCTCTCATTTGATCTATTTATTTATTTATACCCTGTCTCTTTTTACATTTAAGTCAATGCAGCATACAAAAGATGCGTAATATAAAATGGTGAATTATAAATTAAAAATCAGGACAAGGAAAACAAATTAAATATGGAGTCAAGACCAGGGTGCGTATAGGGTGAGGTTAGCCAGAAGGAATATATGATGGCAATAAAGTCCTTCTATTGCTACAACTTGGCTGCAAATTTGCTTAGGGTTTCCTGGAGGAAAGGAAGCAAAGTTCACTTTTCCCCCATCTGGTCCACAAATATCTGGCTGAAACACAGCTATGCCATGTTTCCATCAGTCTAATCTGTAGCCATCACCGCCACCAAGAACTAAGGATGATAAGATTTGCTCTTTGTGACCCAACAACAGCCACCCTAAGGCCTCCACTTCCAAGTTCTAAGAGCTCTTGGGGTTTCTCTGCCTTGCTCTGTGCTGTTTCCATATTCATATCTACCCCAGGTTCCCACTACCTGCTCCGAGTTTGTCTCCATCATAACTTCAGCTCACCTATAGCTTTACCTCTTCATGGGCCTGATTCCTCCTGGGGGCTTCTCTTCAGATCTGGCCACGTCTACTAGCTGGCTTGAGTGGCCGTTTCCAAGAGCGATAATCTGGTTCCCCAGGTCATTCTTTAACATCTTGCCATGTTACAGGTTGTTGGCCAGTCTGTGGACCGGTGGCCTGGGTCAGGTGCTATCTCCGATCAGTTAACCATGGGTCAAGTAACATGGTCCAAAATACCAGCAGGGTGTGTGTAGGCGGGGTGGGGGTGTGGAGGGAGCCTCGGGTGAAACGGTTTTCCCTGCAGTGAGGTGCAAGTATGGCAAGTGATCAAAGACTTCGTCTATTCATCTGGGAGAGGGATTGAGCATAAGCCTGGGAACACTGGTTGCCCTCCTGGCTCTATGACATCAGTTTATAAAACAGACACTTTTGTCTTTATGAAAAAATCTTTTCTTCTGAGTGGCTAACGTCCTTCTCTTTGGGAGTATGTTCAAGGCCCTGCAGTGAACAAATCCTTTTTATTTTTTTTTTAAAGATTTATTTATCTGTTTTGGGGGGGGTGAGCATGGAGCCTGATGTGGGGTTTGATCTCAAAACCCTGAGATTACGATCCTGAGGTCACCACCGGAGCCGAAACCAAGAGTCCATTGCCCAAACGACCACCACCCAGGCACCCCAACGATCCTTTTAAAATATAGTAGGCCTATGGATTTCTGAATGTGTTTCACTATAATCCCTTTCTTGCATTTTTAAAAAATGTCATATTGATTTATCGTCTATGGAACAAGTCCTTTTGGACCCTTGCTACTCGGAGGGAGGACATCAACTGGCAGCCTGTACAGAAGGGGGAATGAACCATGAGAGACTATCGACTCTGAGAAACAAACTGAGGGCTTCAGAGGGAAGGGGGGGTGGGGGACTGGGATAGGCTGGTGATGGGTATTAAGGAGGGCATGTATTGCATGGTGCACTGGGTGTTATATGCAAATAATGAATCATGGAACACTACATCAAAAACTAAGGATGTACTGTATGTTGACTAACAAACATAATAAAAAATTATTATAAAAAAAAGAAAAAAGAAATCCAGAATCTCAGCCTCACACCGACCTACTGCATTTAAACAAGATCCCCAGGGGACTAGTGTGGGGATGAATGCCTGAGAAGCACCTTGTAGAGCGAGCTTTGGGGAGCCCTGGAGACTCTGACTGGGATTGAGGCTTCAAGAGGTGATGTGTCTTGCCTGAAGTTCCCCAATGGGTCAGGAATAGATTTGTGACCAGAATCCAGGTCCTGAGCCCTGGTCATATTCTCTCTCTGATGCCCCATGATGTCTCCCACAGCTAGGAAATGAGGTGGCTTGATGAGATTATTGTTAGAGGAGTAAATTAACATTGTTTAGGGCGTTCATGTAATTTGTCATCCAAACATGGTCACTTTGAGACCACAAGAGGAACTATTTGAGGAGAAGATATGCCAAGAGACACAGGTGGTCATTTTACAGACCTAAAGATTTTTCTAGTTTACAGTTCACATCTGCTACCTAACCTAAACAGCATGGATATCCATAAACTAGATGATCTTAAAGTTCGACCTTTTAAATAAAACCCAGTTCTCAAGTAAACACACACACACACACACACACACACACTATCTCACTAAAATAGATAAATCTTAGATAAATCATGATCTAACCTAATCGAGAAAAAAGGGAGCCCAAATTGACAGAATAGGAGAGTGGAGAAACATTTAAAAGGATTCTGTAATTACTTCACTAAAACCCATTCCAATAAATTTGAAACCCTGGAAGAAATGAGAGCTTGCCTGCTGTCTCTCATATACCAATGCAGTGGCCTCACTGGGCCTGGGAGCTATAGCTCATAGCTTTTTGTCAAGTCATTTCCCTGTGAGTCAATCAGATTTCAGAATTTGGTTTCAGAAACTTTTTCCCAGTACTTGAAGTCAGAGCTAAGATATCTGGGTAGCTTGGGAGGAACTTGGTTCTCCCACCAGGATGGGACCCAGATGACCTGCAGAGTTGGTCTCTGAGTGTGCCTCTTATGGCAAATGCCCACCTGTCCTCTTCTGACTGCAGCTTCATGGGCCCAGCTCTAGAAATGAAACACGGGCATGTCCTTGACCCTGAGAATCCTGAGTCTCAGACATGGGAGGTCTCATCCTGTCAGAGATTGGTTAGTTCTAGCCCCTCCCTTTATAGATGAAGAAATTGAGAACAAGGGGAAGGAAGTAACTGTCAAGTTGAGCCTAATTTCAAGTTTTGTGTTTACTATTACACTCTCTTTAATGTTATTCATATTAATAACAGTAACAAGTGATATCTATTCATTTGTTTACTCCTTCATCTCCCCTTAATACCCTTTGACGCAGTCATTGGACCATCCCCATTTTACAGAAACTGAAGCACAGAGGGGTTAAGTAACTTACCCAAAGAAACACAGCTAGTTAGTAAATACCAGATTTGAGGCTTGACCCCAAGTAATCTGATTTGACTCTCTATATACCCTTCCTTCCGTTTACTACCACACGAGTTCTCATATTATTCTGAGATGACATAGATCTCTATGTATACAAGGGAGCCACTAGGCATGGTAATTTTTAAGAAAGTGTTCCAAGAGACATGAGAGAAACTATGGTTTACCTGATATTCACCAAGTGTCAGTCACTATTCTAAGTGCTTTTACATGCATTAGGTCAGTAATCTTAAAACCAAATCGCCCCTGCCCCCCCAAAACACAACGAGGAGGATGCACCAGTCTCACTGATCAGATGGAGAAAATGAAGTCCAGAAAGTTTCCATAACTTGCTTGACATGCTAAAGCTAGGGGAAGTCCAGGGTTCACAGCCAGCCCACCTCGCAGGTAAGCATCACACTTCACTGCCAGTTAACTCGGCTTTTCATTCCGACCTCAAAGCTCTTGTCAGACAGGTGTCACTTCTCACCACTCGGTCGATTTTCTCCGATTAGATAAGGAACTGACGCTCAGAAAGTTGAAGCAACTTGCTGAGGGCCACACAGTGACTCGGTGGCAGCCTAGTCAGGGATCCAAAACCCACGGTATACTGTCTTCACTTCCCCAGGTTTTAGGGATGCGGTCCCAGGCTCTCTCTCTGCGACAGATCCTCCCACTCTCGGGGGCGGACACTCCCGGGTCTCACCTGAGGCTCCGCGGGGTCCCGCCGGGACCAGACACCGCCCCCTGGCGGCAGGTGGGCGCAAGCGCAGCGCATGCTAATAAGCCCGCGGCGCGGCGCGCTGATTGGCTGGCGCGGATTCCAGCGGCTTTCCCGGGGCTGGGGCCGAGGCAGAGTAAAGGGGCGCCGCCGGCAGCAGCCGCCCCCGCCCCGCGCTCCAGGCCGCCCTCCTCCCCCGGGACGTCGGGGCGTGTGCGAGCCACGCGGGCGCCTTCGCCCGGGGCTTCCCCTCCTGTGGTCCGCTCGGTTCTGCTTCTGAATCCATCCAGGGTCCGGGATGACGATCCGACACCAAGGCCAACAGTACAGGCCGAGGATGGCATTTGCAGAAGGTGAGCGCGGTCCGGTGCCCTGGGCCCTGGGCGGTGCGCGGGGTCCCAACTCTGGGAAGTGTCCGCGGAGATGCCGGGGAGGCGCGGGGCGTGTGGCCGGGAGTGGAGGGCATCCCTCCGGTCTTCAGTGACTGTGTGTATTGTAATAACAACATTATCTGTTCAGGTTTCCAAGCTGCCGGCTGGTCCCGAAGAATCAGCAGTGTTTGGGCGGAATGTCGGAGGGTGCAGAGCTTCCTGTGCGCTCAGGCACGACTGTTCCGAGGGTGTTCCACACCCTTTCTCCCAGCGGCTCCCACTAACTCCGGTGATCCACAGGGTCACCTGCACGTGAATGCCCCCCGTGTTGCCCTCCTTCCTTCCCCTGGCTCACTTCCCGACTACCCACTGCCGCTTCCCGGGATCAGCCCTCTCACCAACACTATGAGGTCCCATTACTATCCCCAATTTTACAGGTAAGAAAGCAGGTTGTTGGGGCGCCTGGGTGGCACAGCGGTTAAGCGTCTGCCTTCGGCTCAGGGCGTGATCCCGGCGTTATGGGATCGAGCCCCACATCAGGCTCCTCTGCTGGAAGCCTGCTTCTTCCTCTCCCACTCCCCCTGCTTGTGTTCCCTCTCTCGCTGGCTGTCTCTATCTCTGTCAAATAAATAAATAAAATATTTAAAAAAAAAAAAAGAAAGCAGGTTGTTAAGGACCAAGACTGGAAGAACTGGTGCGATGCAGTGAAGCTGGTCTCACTACTACAGTGAAAATATAAAGTATGGATCCTGCAGTGGACTGGAGTTTCCAATTCTGTGTGAGGAGTAGGGGAAGGCACCCCAAGTCCAGAAAGCCTTGAGGCTGAGGCTGAAGGGACTTTTGCGGAAGAAGGGAAGAAGGGAGGACTCAGGCGGTGGGGGTGGCATGTGCCAGAGCAGAGGTGCATGGGAGTCCGGTGTTGGAGGCAGGTTGTTTGCTATGGCTGAGATCATTATACAGGAGGAGTGTGAGGCTTCACAGGCAGGCAAGGACGGATCATACAGACCTCCTGTGCCTTTCAGAAGTGGCCTGATTTCCCCCAGAAGCAGCCACTGAGGAATTTGGAGCAGGTGAGGGATGTGGTCAGATTCAAGTTCAAAATCAAAGTCAAAAGACCAGTCTGATGTGAGCAAGAGGAAGGATGGGAGGTCTTCTTTTCCCTGAGCTAAGAGAGTTCACCCAAGGGGTGCCTGGTTAAGCGTGTGCCTTCGGCTCAGGGCGTGATCCTGGCGTTATGGGATCGAGCCCCACATCAGGCTCCTCCCCTATGAGCCAGCTTCTTCCTCTCCCACTCCCCCTGTTTGTGTTCCCTCTCTCGCTGGCTGTCTCTATCTCTGTCGAATAAATAAATAAAATCTTAAAAAAAAAAAAAAAGAGTTCACCCAAGTCCTCCTGGGTTCACTACAACTCTAGCTGCCTAGAAAGTGACAGGCTTATCAGGGACCGGGAGAAAAGTGCCCAGTCAGAAGGTTGCTTCTTTCTGCTCTGGCTGCCATGCGTCCTTCTCAGGTCCAGTGAAGCTCTCAGAGAGACAGGCCCACCAGTCCCACTGCTGTCACCTCTGATTTCTGTTGCAGGGCCTGCTGGCTGGCACCCCACCAAGGAGGGCTCCTGGGCTTGCTTAAGATGTGGCAGAAAGAGGGGCGCCTGGGCGTCTCAGTTGGTTAAGCTGCTGACTCTTGATTTCAGCTAAGGTCATGATCTCAGGGGTCATGAAATCGAGCCCTGCATCGGGCTCCGTGCTGGGTGTGGAGCCTGCTTAAGAGTCTCTCCCACCCTCCCTCTGCCCCTCTCTGCCTCTCTCTATCTCTCTTAAAAAAAAAAAAATGTGGCAGGAAGAAAAAGTCTGCAGTCCAGGAACTTCGCCTGGGAGCAGTGAGCCGATGACACACAGTGGACAGAAGAGTGTGGCTAGGCAGCCTGATATGGCCCCCAACACCTACAGGGCTCTGTTCTGATTCCAGCCTATGTCCTGTGTCCCAGCCGCTCTGGCCAGCGAGGGTCAAGGTGGACGAAATGTTCCTCCAAGCCTCTAAAATGTTTTTCTCTTCAACATAGGGATACAGTTGGGCCTGGGCGAGGACTACAAGCAGTAGGGATCTTAAGGAGGCTTGGACGGACTTAGAATTGCTTGTGTATCCTGGGTGGAGTATCATGAAAGGATTCTGGAAGATTCTGTTGGGGTCGCTGGGTCTTGAAGGGTACAAGGGTGTTCTTGAGGCAGACGGGGTATCCGAAGAGGGCAGGACACAGGATCGGGAGGACATGCATTGAGCTGGGGATCTGCTGCGTGTCAGTTGTTGACCAGAGTCGGCTGGTGATGGCCAAGTTCTATTTCTAGAGGGAGGTTCAGAATGTAACTGGAGTGAGAATGTAACCGAAATGAGGACTTTTTGAGGCTGGACACAGCTAGCGAGGCACGTGGACTTGGGCGTCTAGACGGTGATTGGCAACAGAGGGGTTGGGTCCCACTGGGGAAGAGAGTGCCATGGTTTGGGATCCTATTACATCTTTTTTTTTTTTTTTTAAGATTTTATTTATTTATTCGACAGAGATAGAGACAGCCAGCGAGAGAGGGAACACAAGCAGGGGGAGTGGGAGAGGAAGAAGCAGGCTCACAGCGGAGGAGCCCGATGTGGGGCTCGATCCCATAACGCAGGGATCACGCCCTGAGCCGAAGGCAGACGCTTAACCGCTGTGCCACCCAGGCGCCCCGGGATCCTATTACATCTTTGCACAGCAAAGGGTATGATCGGTATGGTCCCCGGGAAGCCCTCTCTGGTTTATAGCAGCACTCTGCTTCCTGACATCCTATGAAGAGTGACAGCCGCTTATGTGAGGGGAAACCGTGGGCGTGGGTGGACAGGCTACGGTCGCTCCTGCTCCTGACATGCTCGTAGTGACGGTCTGGATTCTCTGAGATGCTTGATGTCATAGCTCAGTCAGCAGGAATCTGAGAAGGGAAACGCTAGGCTTGTTGGGGGGTCAGAGAGGTCACAGGTGACCTCCGTATTGCAGCACTGGTTTGTGGCCTCGGGAGTTAGTCATGAGAAGTCAGGATTCTAGAGAGCCAGAAAGCTGTGGTGGTCTGGGCAACAGTGTGTGTGTGTGTGTGTCTGTGTGGTGTGTGTGTGTCTGTGTGTGTGTGTTGGGGTGACAGTGTGGGGAAGGGCCAGGGGTCTTCGCTGTGTCTAATGAAAGAACATACCTCAGAAGGGATGCGCACAGAACACAAAGATAAGGGGGGCCCAGAGAAATGCCCCAGCAACACCCTTTCTGGGGAGCTTTAAAATTGAGGTGCACCTTCTCTTGGTGGACGATGTTCACCGAAGACGAGGAGATGGCCAAGATCACCTCTCTGAGACTTTAGGAGTCGGTCCTATGTTTTGCACGTTAGATTTATTATAACTCTTTTTTAGGGAACCACTTAACTGAATTGACATTGGAAAAGGTCAGAGGAGAATTTTTCTGGATCCTAATGGAAAGACTCTTGTCTCAGTCTGTTCAGGCCACTGTAACAAAACACCACAGCCTGGGTAGCTTTATAAACAACAGAAATTTATTTCTTCCAGTTCTGGAGGTTGGAAGTCTGAGACGCCAGCGTGGTCAGGTCTGGCGAGAGCCCTCTTCCCAGTCCCATACTTTGTGCGGTGTCCTTACATTGTGGACCGGGCGAGGGAGCTCACTGGGGTCTCTTTTATTATAAGGGCACCGATCTCTTTGAGGAAAACTTTGCGGAAGGAAAATGAATGAATCACTAAAGTAGTGATTAGTAAAAGGTGATTGTGCCCACACCAGAAGACAGTTTGCAAACTGGGAGCAACCGTTCACATTTTGCTTATAGCTTCCAGAGGCATAAGCAAGAAATGACCCAGGTCAAGTTAGCCTTGCAGGATAAGCTCAATCAACCTTTGTTTGTATGACTAACCAGGTGTTTTGTTTTGTTTTTTGTTTTTGTTTTTTTTCTGCTTAGGGAATTTTCAAGGCTGGTCTTCATTTGTTTTGGATTTTAACAGTTTCCCCTGATGAATGTTGGGGGGACACAAACATTCAGACCGTAGCAACTCCTGAAAGACATACCTGGCACACACACGCTCCCCTCTGCCCAGCAAACCACCCTTTGTACAAAGTGGGACCTTCCTGCTGGCAAGAAATCTGCCTCTTTTTTCCTTGTCTGTTTAAAAATAGTTCATATTGATCCCCTTTGAAGGTTAGTTTCAAATTCTTCATAGACTGATTTTTTTTAAAACACAAAGGGAAAGAAAGGAACCTACTGATATTTTTATCACAGAAGTTTAAATTTCTAATTGGCCCAGTGGATAAAACTCCTCCATCTGCTTAGGACCCTCCCCCGCCCGCCCAGCTCAACTCTCTACTAATAAGATGGCCGGTTCATCCAGTGAAATATAGTATTTTCGGTAAAAGCTATTTATAACCTGAGAAGTTATGAGTGAAAGGAGGAAGTATTCAGCCATGTCATTAGAAACTAGCTCTGGCTTGCCGGGGTGTGTGTGTGTGTGTGTGTGTGTGTGTGTGTTGGGGAAGAAGGCAGCTCTGGCTGCCACCACAAGGAGGGACCCCCACAGCCCATGGTTCCCTGGCCCCCCATGTCCAGGAGAAGCAGCCTCTCCCAGCCCCCCTCATCGCCCCGCTGGCCTCGCCCCTCTGCTCCCTTGCTGCTGCGGGCACCTGGTTGACCCAGTGGCCAAGATGCTACCACCATTCCAGAGCCATCTGTGGGCCAAGAAAGTGTCCATGCAGATGAAGCATGCAGTTAGTTCTGCCCGAGGAGCCGTGGGTGCCACCTGGGCCCCAGCCCTTCCCACAGGCTGGCTGTGTGGCTGGCACTGTGTCTGGAACGGTTTCAACGGTCAGTGCACCTGATTCCAGCCCCTTTCTCAGGAGGGTGGTTCAGCGGCAAATACTGGTTTAGCAACAGAATGAAGTAGGAATCCCAACTCCCCCTGACTCCCTGCATTGACTTAAGACATTGTCCCACACTCCGTCCCTCTTTGGGAAGGTGGGGCCTTTCAGCCTCAGGAGCAAGCTGGCTGAGTAGGGGTGGCAGGTAGAATTTTTCCAATTCAGGGCTCCCCTGCCCGATTGTCCTCCTCCAATGCGGCCAGGTTGTTGTAGACCTCCTTCCTCTCTACCTGGCCGAATCATGGGATCCCTTCAAAGTCTGCTTCTTCCAGGAAGCATTCCTTGACCATTCTGATCATCTCTGCCCCGTTTGAGGTCCTGTGCAGTTTGGTGCGTGTGGCCCGCCTGGGGCACGCTCTGCCCTGTGCTTTGTGTTGAGCTCTGGCTGGGTCCTGCTACCCTAGCTCCCAGCAGACAAAGCTTATGTTGCTTCTGTTTAGCAATCCTAGAATTGGAGCCACAAGGATTCAATTACATTTTGCTCTCTGGATTAGGTTGTCTAGCTAAGTTTTTCTTATGTGGCTTTACTGACTGGTCCCTGAAGGGCGGACTGGGACAATAACGTCTATGGCTGGCACCCCCACCCCAGCTGTCACCGCTTCTCTGTTGCCGTAGAGAGAATCTGGTTCACATTCAGTGTTTTCTTTTGCTCTTCACAACTACCTTTTTAAATAGATGGAACAGGAATTACATTTTTTCCCTTCAGTGGATGAAAATACAGAGATTCAGAGAGGCTAAATGACGGGCCAGGGTCACAGAGCTGATCTCAGACTTCCCAGCCTCCAGAACTGGGAGATGTGCGGCTCAATGTGGGACTCGATCCCAGGACCCTGGGATCATGACCTGAGTTGCAGGCAGACGTTAACCAGCTGAGCCACCCGGGCACCTTGCTACCTCTTTCTTTAAAAGCTTTCCAGGATCAACCCACACCCAGTCAGAATTAATCACTTTCTTTTGTATTTTGACAGCACGTGTATCCTGGCTGGTTTATGCACCTGTAGAGTTAGGGACATGGAATGATCAAGAGGATGAATTCTGGAACTGGACTGCCCTGGGTTCACGTCTCACGTCTCAGCCCTGCCGTGAATCAGCAATGGGACCTCTGGAGAGGACCTTGGCTCCTATGCGTCCCTCTGTACCTACCAGCATACGGGCTACAATGATTAATCATTCAGTAGAACCCGCTGGCCAGCTCCTTCTGTTTTGTCTTGCAGATTGAAGAATCAGCGAAAGACACACAGAGCCAGAGATGGGGCCCAAAACGTAAAGCCAGAGGATCCTGTGATTACAGAATCAGGGGCCCTTGCAACACACAGGTGGCATCGTCTATGGCACAGGCCAGGGCCAGGGTAGACTACAGTTTTCTACAAATTAATTCAAACTGGAGGGACAGAACTCAGGGGGAGGGAGGAAGGAAGGAAAGGTGAATTCAGGGTCACTTTTGAAATCACTTTCCCTGAAGTCATCATTTTATGAATCTATCAAGAGACATGCATACCTTGGAGATATTGTGGGGTTGGTTCCTGACCACTGTAATAAAGCAAAGATTGCAATAAAGCGAATCAGATGAATTTTTTGGTTTCCCAGTGTATGTAAAAGTTATGTTTACACTATACCGTGGTCTATTAAATGTGCAATAGTATTATGTCTGAATATGTGATGTACGTATCTTAAAAATACTCTATTTTATTTATTTATTTATTTATTTATTTATTTATTAAAAGATTTTATTTATTTATTTGACAGAGAGAGAGACAGCCAGCGAGAGAGGGAACACAAGCAGGGGGAGTGGGACAGGAAGAAGCAGGCTCATAGCAGAGGAGCCTGATGTG
>NC_048230.1:33954135-33957129 GCF_002007445.2 Ailuropoda melanoleuca | reverse complement strand
CATGACTTGAGTTGAAGTCAGAGGCTCAACCAACTGAGCCACCCAGGCGCCCCTGGATGCTTGATTTTATTTGCTAATATTTTACAGAAGATTTTGCATCTATATTCATGAATGGAGGCTTTTTGTTTTTTGTTTTCTTTCCTGACACCAATCAGTTCCCCAGTTTTCTTTTCTTTTTTTTTTTTTTAAAGATTTTATTTATTTATTTGACAGAGATAGAGACAGCCAGCGAGAGAGGGAACACAAGCAGGGGGAATGGGAGAGGAAGAAGCAGGCTCGTAGTGGAAGAGCCTGATGTGGGGCGCGATCCCAACGCCGGGATCACGCCCTGAGCCGAAGGCAGACGCTTAACCGCTGTGCCACCCAGGCGCCCCAGTTCCCCAGTTTTCTAACACCAGCTGGGTGTCTAACAGTTCAGTTCAGTTCTGACACTACCTGGAGTGTCAGATGCCACAGGTTTACGATCTCAGTCCTACAAGACTGCCCCCAGTTCAGATGCCTGTCCAAGTCCCAGGTCACCAGGACTTCCAAGGACTGGCTATTAATCCACAGCACCCCCAAGCACATGGCTGGATAACTCACTAGACAAACTCACAGAACTCACAAACCACTTTACTTACTATTAACAGTCGATTATAATGGAGGTAATTTAGGAAGAGCCAAATGGCAGAGACGCACAGGGCACAGCACAGGAGGGTGGGTGGGGTGTTTGGAACTTCCAAGCTGTCTCAGGGTGAGCCACCTTCCCAGAACCTAGATGTGCTCACCCACCCTGGAGCTTTCTGAACCCATCATTTAGAGGTTTATGGAGGTTTTAGGCGTGATTGATTAAATCATGGACATTAGTAATTGACTCCAGCCCCTCTCCCCACCCTAGAGGTCAGGGGATGGGGCTGAAACTTCCAACCTTCTAGTCAAGCCTTGGTCTTTCTGGGTACCAGCCCTAAGGGCCTCCGGCCACCAGCCATCTCTTCAGCATCTAAAAGACACTCTTAACACTGCTGAGAGTCCAAGGGTTTAGGAGATCTGTGCCAGGAACCTGGACAAAGCCAAACCTTCACTCATTTCCAAGGGCGGTAAGCTGTAGGGCAAGCTCTGAGGGATTTGGATTGGAGAGACCAAAATTTTCAGTCCAGCCTGGGAGAGACCATCCGAACATCTCTTCTCCTACTGTGGGACTATACACCTTGTCCTAGCTTGGTGGTCCCAGCCCTCTGCATCCCCCTTCCCCAACTCTCCACATGCTCAAACCTCCTGCATCCTACCCACTATCCTGAATCTCCCCAAAAGCTTCCAAAACAATCGCAGCTCGCTCTGCACCTGGTGGGTGCTATTCCCACAGGAGTCTGGCATCCTCTAGCAGAATAATCAGGAACCATTGTGGGGTGAGCAGCTCTGATACCTGCTCTTCCGTGTCCATGTCTGGACTCAGCCTTTCACGAGGCTGACACAGCTCCACGACACAGCTCCTGGAGTCCACTCAGAATCTCATGGGTTGTTGGCATCACCTGGTATGACAATTTTCTAAAGCACTGACATAAGATCTCTTGCCTGTGCTATTTTCCTGACTGCATTTCTGCCCCCAGTAGTCTTCTTTTTTCCACTCTCCTCTTGCTCAGGTGGAGCATGGGGACCCTAGGTTCTTCGGACCTTTAATTATTCATTTGTCAGAGATGCGTGCTGTTGAGCTCAAACCCCAAGAGCTAGCTCTTCAAATTCCTGGGAATTCCTCTTTCGGGCCGCTCTTCAAATATACTAAATTATGACCAACGTAGATAAATGACGGCCGTTGTTGGGAGCATGTATAAAATATACACAAAACCAGTCACTACTGGAATTTATAATTAGAAATAGAGAAAATACCTAAGAGCTATCTAGATAATTATAGCTATAACATCTCAACAAGGGACAAATTTTGACAATGTACCCAATGGAACTGAAGGGTCCTATTTGATTAGAAAATTATATGCAGTTAGTCTTAACATCAAGAACAGCGTCATAGGGGAAAGGAGCTGATTAAATACATGAATACAGGTTTTGGTTCTTGGATGAGCTAAATGGGTGTTGGAGGAAGTCATCAAGAGGACATTGATCACCAGTTGGCCCTCAGGCTGGACCTGGGCAATCGGAGGCTCCTCACCCCCTCCCATCCTTGGAGTGTACATTCTGCCCGCTATTCCTATGGTGGGAGCCATTTTCAAGGATGTAGCCTTGAGAGAGCAAAGTGTGTTGAGATCATCTGAACAGTAAACATGACTAATCCCCATTAAGTCTTCTATATGAGCTTTTAAGATTCTGGTGGGTGGATGTGATTTACTCGTCTTAGAGCCACCCATGACAAGCCTTGCTTATTAGACCTACTACCTACTAATCTGGGGTTTGCCTTTTTCTTTGGTCTCTCCTTGCCCTCTGTGTATGGGGAACAGTTTCAGATTTCACCCAGGAAGCTCCCAAGGTTTTGAACCAAAAACAGGGCCAATAGGTACTTACATTTCAGAAAGAGATCAAATATATAGAATGAAATCAATCATCAATAGAAAGGACAAAGAGACTATCTATAGAGACCCCAAATCCAAACTTGGTGACCTGGGAGCAACTTCGGGGAGGAACAGCTGGATAAAGGCTGTAAACAGAAAAGCTTAAACCAAGTTAATTGCATTGTATTCTAGCTTGAGAAAGAATATGGGGAGAGCATTTCTGAAAGGGATGTTCAAAAAGGGAATTTTTATGTTACCTCCAACGCCACAGGAGAGAGTGCCTTTTACGCATGAAAATAAATATCTGACAGATGTATCTGCAGAGTGAAGACACCGGATGCCATTAAACTTGGATATCATTCTCCTTGTTGATTTCATGCTATTTGTCTTCAATACAACATATCATAGTATAACAATCTGGTCTCCCATGTAGATCTTCCTTTGAGAAGGAACACACTGTTGGCAAATAAAATTATCCAGATGACTGAAAATCATATTTTTCACTAGAAAGGAATTT